>NW_014542365.1:834396-884592 GCF_000741045.1 Vigna radiata var. radiata | reverse complement strand
TTCCAAAATTTTCCCTGAAAATAATAATGCAAATAATTAGCTCAGAAGATTCAAATTAATTAAAATTAGAATTTCCGATCAAATTTAGCATAATTAGGAAAAACGGGAAAATACCGGACGATTAAGCACAATTCCCTGATTAATTCAAGCACAATAAACTAAGTAAAGTCAAAAAAATATTAACTCATCAGTTACCATAGTAAAATATCAAATTCGCAATAAATGCAGTTACCTAGCTTCTTACCTTACCTTTGTATTTATAAGTTTCGAAGTAGTATTTTGATTAGGATTGACCTAATTACGACTCAAAAGTCAATAATATGTTTTACCGTTTTTTTACTTATAAATATGTTGAATTTATGATAATGGACTTAACAATAAATCCATTGATCAGTTTAACAGAGAACTATCTAGTTTACATAAACTCGAAACTGGAAATTCCAACATTCTTTTAGAAACATTGACCGAGCGATCAACTTTGAAAACAATGACATAATCGTTATATAGTAATTGCTATTCGAAATTTTAATCTTTAATAAATAACTTTTTTTTAATTAAACAATTATTTTAGTATTTGTATATTTTAAATAGCGCTTTGGTTAAATTTAATTTTTTTCCATCTAAACCTTTTTAATTAATCATTTTTTAAACTAAAATAAGTATCTTTAACAAAAAAATTGCCTACAAAATAAATAAAAATATTTATAATAAAATTTAAAAATCATTTATATTTATTTTAAATATAAAAAAAAAATTGAACATACGTGTATGTTTTCTCTTGTTAGATGTAATAACGTTATGGGAACACTTTTTTTCACCAGTGGTTATTACTTTTATCTTATTAAGTTAATAAATGTATATACTCATCTGAACAATACTTGATTTGGTCTTTCCTAATTTTTTAAAGTTATAAAAGGAATTAGCAATTAATAAATGCATATAAAGCAGGACTATATTTTTAAAATTGGAAAAGAATATCCTTATTTATTTTTTATACAAATAATGAAAAAAATTTAGAAACATTATCGTAAGTTAGAAGCGCGTGCGTCATTATCATACGGATCTTTTCTTATCAGAAGCAAAAGATGTACTTATATTCCTTTTATGGAGGGGAAGTTCTTTTCCGTTTGATTTCATCATAAAAATAATCCAAAAACAAAACAAAAATATATTTTACTATACTCTCTAACTTCAATTATTAACACATTTCATAATTGAGATAACGGAGAATGATAAGATACGCCGTTTCGAAGGAGGACAAACACACCTAAACTTCATTTGCTATTATTATTATATGATGTAATATAATATGACAAAGCCTAGGGGCTAATAAATAATTAAAAATAAGTGAGTGTTATCGCGTGGGGTGACTTGCACAAAGTTTGGGTTGGTCATGCGTTTTATTTTATATATAAAGTTGGAGCAAATCTCCATTTATAGAGTAGATAAGTGAAGAGAGAAAAAAGAACACTATCACCATCTTCATATCATGGCTTCCCCACTCAGAATTTCAAGGCTCATCTCTCGCACCTTTTTTTCTACTTCCTTCTTTTCACGAGGTAGAGCTGTGTTCTTCATCGCACACCATCTCAAGATGGTCTCATAATTTTTCTCTGTCTAAAAACGTAACCAAATTATTTTTGTTATCTGTTTTGTTTATTTTATTTCTCTGTTTTTTCTCGAACTGATTTCTTATTGTTTGACAAAGAAAATATGTTAGAGTGTACGGTTAGGTTCATTTAATCATTGGTATTCGGTTAGTGTCAATTGCTGTGTGTTTAGTTGTGTCATGTTTTCTTAATTATACTTGTCGATCATCGGTTTCAGTTACAATTACTTTTTTTTTTTGTCACTTCGAATAAGTGTTTAACTGGGTGCTTTGATTTGGATTTATGGTTTGTCGTTTAAGGTCTTTATTGATTATGTGTACGGATCAAAATCTTAAAGACTAAAAGGTAAAACTTTCAGGTGGGAATAATTACCTTGGCTCAAGACTCTCTAAATACAGTACTGCTGCTGCCATTGAAGAACCCATTAAACCATCAGTGCAAGTGGAATATACCCAACTCTTAATTGATGGAAAATTTGTAGATGCTGCTTCCGGTGAGTGTTTATTTTGCTAATCTTGTTTCCTTTTGGGACATAAAAAGTTGAGTTTTTTGGATAATCAAAAAGTGGAAGGACAAAAAAAAGAAAAAAAAAAAGATAATTGATTTTTAAGGGGGGCTGTTTGGGGTATCTGACGATTCGGATTCTGGTGGCATCAGGTAAAACTTTTCCAACTTTAGATCCAAGAACGGGGGAAGTGATTGCTCATGTTGCTGAGGGTCACTCTGAAGATGTTGATCGAGCTGTTGCAGCTGCACGCAAGGCATTTGATCATGGTCCATGGCCTAGGCTGACAGCTTATGTATTTGATCATAACCCCCCTCTATATAATGTTTCTTTTCCTGTCGTTCACAAAGTCGTGATCATTGGTCTCATGATTCCGGGGGTAATCCTTTTTTGCTTCTTTGTTGTTTGATTTTATAGGAAAGGCAAAGGATCTTGTTACGTGCCGCTGATCTGATTGAGAAGCATAATGATGAGATTGCAGCACTTGAGACTTGGGATAATGGAAAGCCTTTTGAACAATCTGCTAAGATTGAGATTCCAATGCTTGTTCGTCTGTTTCGATACTATGCTGGTAGGTGGCACACAAAATGTGGAACTTAGCCTACCCCTCTTTGTCTTTGTGAAAATTTGGTGATAATTGTGTTTTCATGATCCTCAGGTTGGGCAGATAAGATTCATGGTCTGACAGTTCCAGCTGATGGACCTTATCATGTGCAAACTTTGCACGAACCCATTGGTGTTGCGGGTCAGATCATTCCTTGGAACTTCCCTCTTCTCATGTTTGCCTGGAAGGTTGGACCAGCATTGGCCTGTGGCAACACCATTGTTCTCAAAACAGCTGAGCAGACACCATTATCTGCTTTATATGTAGCAAAACTATTTCTTGAGGTTTGTGCTAGTAATATTGACCAATATTTATTTTTTAAGAAGCATAATTTTTATGGAGTTTAATGAACTCAGAATATCTGCAATCCTCATCATTTTTAGTTTGTGATCTGTCTGGCAGGCTGGACTTCCTACTGGTGTTTTAAATGTGATATCGGGATTTGGCCCCACTGCTGGTGCTGCTCTTGCAAGTCACATGGAGGTTGATAAGGTACTAAAATGTTTGGCCTCTGCGGTAGTGGTATAATGTACTTCCTCTGTCCCACAACGGCTGCAGTTTTAGTCTTTTGAAAAGATACCAAATTGATTGATGTTCTTAGTTTTCAATGAAGCATGGATTATTTCTTTCATAATTTTCCTCAAATAATGTTTTGGTATACAGATAAATTGCCATGGCAATCAATTTCAGTTTCCTTGTCTTGTGTAAAAGTTTCAAGTTCTAATATGGTATTTATTTGGATTATCAGACATATAAACACGATAATGACTTAACAGCATAAATATTTGGTCACAGCTTGCTTTTACTGGTTCCACTGATACTGGGAAAGTTGTCCTTGAATTGGCGGCGAAAAGCAATCTTAAGCCTGTAACTTTGGAGCTTGGTGGGAAATCCCCGTTTATTGTGTGTGAAGACGCTGATGTAGATCAGGCTGTTGAGCTAGCACACTTTGCTTTATTCTTTAATCAGGTATATAAAATATAGTGCACTTGAGTAAATCAACCAGTGGTCATGGGACTTGGAAAATTTGATTGGTGTTGTTTGTGACATTCAGGGACAATGTTGCTGTGCTGGGTCACGAACATATGTACACGAAAGAGTGTACGATGAGTTTGTTGAGAAAGCGAAGGCTCGTGCTTTGAAACGAGTTGTTGGTGATCCATTCAAGGGGGGTATAGAGCAGGGTCCTCAGGTAAAATGATAAGAATCTCGTACATTGCATCCTCATGTTTGATCATGTAGCTTTGTTTTCGAAACTCATTTGAGGGTATAAAATGTCTGACAATTTGACATTGTGTTTACATTTCACCGACTGAGATACTAATTGGTGATGACTGGAAATAGGTTAATTCATAATTCTTATAAAATGTATAAATACACTGATGGTTTCATGTACAATCCAAACAATCAGATTGATTCAGATCAATTTGAGAAAATCCTGAAGTATATCAGATATGGTGTTGAAAGTGGGGCTACACTTGAAACCGGAGGAGACAGACTTGGCAACAAGGGCTTCTATATTCAACCAACTGTCTTCTCAAATGTTAAGGTATATCTTCTTAGTTGCATTTAACATCTTATAAACTAGACTGAAAAATAAAAATACAACTCCTAATGTTTTCAATTTGTGACAACCATCAACAGGATGACATGAAGATTGCAAAGGATGAAATCTTTGGTCCAGTCCAATCCATATTAAAATTCAAGTAAGAAAGCGACCACTGTGAATTTCATTGAAAAGAATGGTATTATGCTAATATCTGTGCACTAATGTATGTGTTGATGATCCCAGGGACCTTGGTGAGGTAGTTCAAAGAGCAAACAATACACGTTATGGGCTTGCAGCAGGAGTTTTCACAAAGAACATAGACACTGCCAACATTTTGACTCGGGCACTGAGAGTAGGAACAGTTTGGGTAAATTGCTTTGACACATTCGATGCTGCAATCCCCTTTGGGGGTTACAAGATGAGTGGTCAGGGCAGAGAAAAAGGAGAGTATAGTCTCAAGAACTACTTGCAAGTGAAGGCTGTTGTTACTCCCTTGAAAAACCCAGCATGGCTTTGAGTTTGAGCCTTTTGGGCATTTCTAGCATTTTCTGGACTGTTTCAATAACATGATAAAATCCTGTTTTTTTGGTGTAACCCATGACTCATTAAATTTTTTTATATTTCTCGTCATCTTCATCCTTTTATCTCTTTCTCCTATTTCTAGGCGCAACATTTGTATGCGTCAGCCTGACACAATGTTACTCTTGATTTGGCAAACTCATCTAGGTTGTTTTTTCTATCATGTTCTGTTATGGATGCCAAAACAACACTAGAGATAGTTTACATTATCCTAAGTTAGATCAGTTTCTGGTTTCAATTAGATATAAACACTTGTCAGAAGAAAAATAATATGGTAAGTGAAATTAGTCTCAAAGTAGTTTTAAAGTTATAAAAAGAAAATTGTTTAAAAAAAGTCAAAGCTACTCTTTCCAAACCAATTGGATTCAAATTCTACTGCCACACTCAAACCAATGACATATTAGTTTCAAGCTAAATTTAATTTTTAATTATACATTTTGAAATTATATTATTTAAAATTAATTGGTTTTTCAAAGTCAAAGATTCACGAGAGAAAAGGAGAAACTTCAGCCTTGAACCGATCATGTGAAATACAAAACTCGTCCAAGATTAAAAAAAAAAATGATTAGTCCAATGATAGGACAAGAAGGTGGATCAAATAATATTTTAAGCAGGAATTATAGACATAAAAAGAAAATTAGTCCAATGATAAGTGAGAAGAAGGTGGATCTAATAATATTTTAAGCAGGAATTATAGGAATTCTTTCTAACATCTTTTTAGAATATTTTTATTTATATTAATTTCATATATTATTATCGTTTTATATTTGATATATAATCTATATCTATAATTTAAATGAAAACAATGTATTATATACGTCACACAATACGCCACATAATAAAATAAAAATATTAATACTTACACAAAACGTGTGTGTGTGTGTAGATATATATATATATATATATATATATATATATATATATATATATATATATATATATATATATAAAGGAGGAGATGGATGTAAAAAAGAGTAGAAATAAGTGAAAATAAAATAAAAAATTTATTCAAAAATTTTAAAATCATATCTTCTTAAAAATATTTAACAGAAAAGAACAACTTTTTTTAATAATTACTTATCTTCAATTATTTTATTTTATTTGATATTAATTTCAGTAATTATTTACTTTGCTTTTGCCTTCTAAAAAATATATAAAAATATTGTTCTTGAATTTGGTAGTTTCACTTAGGTCTCATTTGAGATTTGTTATCATACTTATTACATATTTTTATATTTCTTCACCTATTTTTGAGTTTTTAGTTATTGAGGCTTTACCTGCAACGACTGCAACATTGGGCTAAATATTTTTTATATTGGCTCTTTCGTATATTTTTCTATAACAATTTGTTTTCACCCCATAACTTCATATACTTTCATATTTTCCATATTATCTATTTTGTATTTTTGTGATTTATAAGTGTTTAAGTATATATTTTGTGAGATCGAGATACTAACATTTCTGACGTGTCTTCTTTGCTTCTGAATGTTTTGAGTTTCTTGCCTTGCTTGTTTGCTTCCAGTTTGGGCCAGTTGTTTGTCTACAGTATTGGTTGTTCGGTGGACTTCAATCTTGACCGCGGAGGGAGGTACCTGCAAAGGTATTTGGACGCTCAAGTTAGGAGCGGTTTGATGAGTCTCAACTCACAATAATTGTTGAATACTTAGTGAATGATTATCACTAGTTGAATATTTGAGAATAAGAGTAGAGTTGAAGTAGACCCCTAAATGGAAGTACCTAGCGTTTACCCTTGGCCCTGTATTTATAGGTTATCACAAACCCAATAAAATATAAACATACTTACCTTAAACAAATTTACTTTAAAATCTGGGATGTTGCTCCCTCCACCACCCAAGGTACTCCCTACACCTCCCACTATTTTCTTTTATTCCAAAAATATCCTACACCTTAACATAGCTATTATATACACCTCCCTAATATCTTTAACAATCTTTCTCTTTCTCTCTCCGCACGTCCCGCACCAACCACGAATATTCAATCTGAGGCACCACTACCTTTGCATTCTCTCCGGTGGCCACAATCAGCCACCTACACACAAACTATGTTGCCACCTCCCTCTTAAAACTCCTCACCTTCCAAAACCCAAGAGTGGCATCAAATTCAGCATGCCTAACGGTCTCATTGAACCATGACCTAATGATGGCAAACCTCTCAGCATAGATGTCCAAGTACTCTATGAACGGTTGCTTTGTTAGGTATGTTGGAAAAGTTTTATAAAATTATGTGATATTCGTGAACGTTGATATTTGTGCATCGAAGTTATCATCCGTTTAAGAAACTAACCAATTAACGGATATTTACATTCGTTTAAACTGAAAGGCATAAAAAGAAATTGAGAGGTGTAGTGAGCGTATGTGGTGGTGGTGGAGGGAGTAACTCCCTAAAATCCGGACGGTTTCTCATAAACAACTTATCAATATCTTTAATCAGATATCTTTGATTATTTTATTCTCAATATCTTTAATAATATACCTTTGATTATGCTAGACTACTAGTCCTGTAATAACTTAAACATTGGTCTAATTACTTATTGTCCCATCAACGTAATATAATTCTCACTCGATTATGACCCAATATAGATATGAAGTTATACATAATCGATTGGCTATTCTTCGTAATCGCTTGTTGCGAATATCATACCACTATATAACAAGTGTATAAATCTTACGTGGTTGTGTTTTTTTTTTTCTCCTTTCAATTCATTGGTTTTACTACTATTTTGGGTACGAAGTATTCTTGAAAATGCTTGGTGATGAAGAAGTCCTTACAGGGTCATTCACTACATCAGCATCACCCACATCAACAAGAACCTGATTTTTCCTACAATTTAGGTTGAGGTCTCTATCTATTACCAACTTCAGATATACCATATATTATATATTTTAGATTCCACAAACAAGTTCTTTTTAATAAATGAATTATCTTCTAAATTTTATAGTCCATTCCTAATAGTCGGTTATGTACAATAAATATTGATATATTTTACTTTTTAGTTATAAGAAAAAAAAATACTCAGTTAAAGAGAATAATTTTGTTGATTTTATTTAAGTTTCATTAATGATTAAGACAGTAAAACACATGTTTGATCTTTAGTAATTGTTTAAAATAAAATTTAATCGTTAAAGGAACATTTACTTTTTGTTTTTCTAAATTTAAAATCTTTAGTAATTTTTTCAAGGTTTAATATGTAATATATTAATTACATATTACCTTTCATTTTAATAAACAATAATTATTAAAGACCAAATATACGTTTAATTATCTTAACATATAGAGAAGTTTAAAAAGTATTAACCGAATTAATTTTTTATTTATTAAAACTACATTTATTTACTTATTATTATAAAAATGAAATATGTAAGTACATGTTGTACTAAAGTAACTATTTACCTAAACTGTGTTTTGTAACATCCCAATAAATCTATAACAAAAGCTATAATTTATTCTAGAAGTTAACATAAATAATAATAAAGAACAGTGAGAAATAAGCGCTTAGGTGGATGTGGAATATGAAAATATCATATAGAATTAAAACTATACAGAAAGATAGGAATCTGATTACAATTACAGGCTAAGACCGAACGGTCATGGTCATAGTTCAAGGTCGAACGGTACAACAAAAGGATATCTAAGACCGAACGGTTATACAAAAGGCTAACTAAACCGAACGGTTCTTCAATCAAGTAAAATTATCTAAAAGTTATTGACCGGATGGTCCTACACTGTCTTCAGGCCGAACGGTTTGCAAGGCTTCCTCCAAAGATTCTTCGCGGTCACCTTCTGCTCACATCCATTGGATGATCATTGCAGTGAAGAGAACAACTGAACGGTTAAGACCGAATGACAAACATAGACAAGACGGGAAAATAAGGGTAAGCTTATGTAAATTTAATTAATCATTTTCAGTATACTTTTAAAACATTTAAATGAATAACATACATCAATATCTCAATCATACAATCATAATTGAAGTATATTCATTAAAAACCGAACGGTAAATATCAACATGTTTGACCACTTTAGATACTGTCCGGACTGTATGAACCATGTAGCTCGTCACTTTTTGCACCCGGGTAGACCTGCCTGGGATACACTCAACAGACCGCCACCCTAGGTTAGTCTAGTGGAACCACCTCGGTATAGAAATACCCTAAGGCTAAAGGACCTTCTGCTATTCCCACACATGAGTTACCCTTCTCTACATGAATAGGCGTAATCACGGAATATCAGGATAGAACGAAGCTTGAGTCTGACCACGGTCATACTTTACAAATCAATCATCCATCATGAGACATTCCTCCTTGGAATTCTCTTAAACCGATCATACTAATCTCGTTCTTTCCATTCCATAATCATCCAAAATCCATAATACAACACACATTCTCATCCAGGTTTATTCTTTACTATGTATATAAGAGGTACGTTAAGAAACATGACCGATCGATCAGATACTGATAATAAGATTGAACATAAAAGAAGCTCTAGCGAGGGACCGGACGATCAATCAAGAAGGAAACCGAGCGCTATTTGAAGACCAAGAAATATAAATAATNCATGAGAATGAACGAACGTTCAACAACAGGTTATCTTTAACAAAACCGAGTACTTTACAGTTTCGGCTGAATGCCTTAATATATACAAACAAGAGTTCTCTTCAATAAAGCGAGTGTCAGTACAAGACTGAACACTCTTTAAGGAATCAAATGTCAGTATAAGACCGAACACTCGAAAATAACTAATTTCAATGTAAGACCGAACATTATTCAAAGGGAAAGCGTTAACATAAAACCGAACACTTCAATAACTGGAAGGCTAGTCTATGACCGAGCACTCTCAAGACCGAGTACTCTCAAGACCGAGCACTCTCAAGACCTACTCTCAAGACCGAGCACTCTCAAGACCGAGCATCAGTACAAACCGACTACTCAACAATAATTTTACTAATACAAGACCGAACCCTTTTCCAAAGAAAGATAATTAGCATCAAACTGAGTACTTAGTCAATGACCGAGTACTTTCTAAGTTCGAGCACTCGATCTATGATCGAGTACTTTCAATAAACATTAACGATATAACACCGAACGTTCAGTGTATGACCGAACATTCTAAACAGTTAATATTGATCTAATAACTAATAGTCAAACTTTTACAATTTATTTGGAATGGCTGGACTACACAATTTAGTAAAGGGAATCTATATAAGTTCTTTATAAGACCTATTGGTCATCAACTGAATTCCTACAGAGGAGATTCAGCCAAGACCGATCGTTTTAGGGAAAACCGAACGGTCCTAATGACCCTCAGTTACAGCATCAGAGTGAAACTCAGTTAAATAACCCTATAGATAATTTCATACCAACATCAGACATGCATTACTCACACAACAAGATCATACTTCCATACTTAATTTAAATCATTCAATCATCAATCACATACTCATAAAATCATACATACAAAATCATCATAATTAAATTTATAAGCTTCCCTTACCTCTAACTCCAGTTATTTCTTCTAAGTCTTTGAGAGTACTACTCCTATGGCTTCGAGATTCCAAAGTGCTCCAAACAAGATTATGATCGGTGCAATTGGAAGGTCTCATTGCCGGGAAGATTTATTCTAAAAGAAGGTTGATGATCGGAGGAGGGGAAATGGTCAGAAATCTAGAGAGATGTTGGAGAGCTTAGAGAGAAGGAGGAGAAAATGATGGCTTCTGGAATTTGAGTTTGAGGAAGAAGAAGGGTTGCATGCAGAAGTGACACCAGTTTTCGAAATCTGACTTTAAATATGTCCTCAATTAAGACTGCTCGGTCCACTCCCTGCAAGCCACATGTATTCCACTACCTAAAAATTCCCCTTCCCCTCTACTGCCACACGGTTCACGATGATGGGGAATTAAATGCAGTTGTCGTTTCTGTCTCCCACTCACATGGGGAAACTCAATAGACGTGCCACCTGTTTTCCACTAAAGCGTTCTGCACTTCGTGCGCTGCCACTTGGATTCCACTTTCTGCAAATGCCTACCTTCCCTGCTACTGCGCGGTTCTCAAAGGTGGGGAAATTAAATGCACTGACAGTTGGTCCCCCACTAACCTAGGGAACTCAAAGAGGCGTGACACGTGTCTTCCACTAAAGTGGGGAATTTAATGGGGTGTGACATGTTTTATTTCTTATAATATGTTATGATTTATAATGTATTTTTTCATAAATAAATTATATTTTAGATTTTGTAATGTAAAATATAGATTCAGAAACATATTCTGAATGGCATAACTTAAAACATGATTTATGAGAATTATGAATTGTTTAATTTAAAATACATTTTCAAAAAATTATTATGGATTAAAAAATTTGGGAAGTTTTTCTACTTTAAATACTTACGAATTGCAAGATCCATAACTACTTTTCAAATTTTACAATTTGGAAAGTTAATATATGAACACATAAACTTGTTAGAATTTGCACAACTATACACACAATGGTTTCAATTATACATCCAATATGACAATGGAGTAGGTAGAAGGAGGAGATGAGGAGCATATCAAATAACCACTCAATCAGTCAAGGATTAGATGGTCAGCTTTTGTATCGATTTGTGAGTGAGCCACTAGTAAGATTGGACAATCAAGAAGGTGAATTGATTGGTCAGTGATCATGACAATTAACCTTAATATTGATCAACTTAGAGGTAAAATGTGATTATTCACTATTGGACCATAATTAGGTTGTTGTTAATCAAAAGTTCACTCAAAAACCTATAAATATAGGTTTGAGGTAAGGAGGCAGGTGGTCATTATTTTACAGCACCATTAATATTTGAACTACCAATGTTGAGCTAACTTTCACATCAGAGTGTCTTCTACAGGTACCCTCCGAACGGTTTGGACGAGTGGCTACAAAGGACTAGCAATATTAGACGACTTACTTGACGTTAGTATAATTAAAGAAAGATCATTTCACAAGTTTGACCCAAGCATATTTTCCATTTGGTACACCAAAATGATTAACATTACACTTGTTAGAAGGGTGACCATGTTTCATACAATAGAAACAACAAACACCATGAAGTTTGGTTTTTAGAGATATCCCTTTTTCAATCAAAATCGTACGTGTTCTACCATTTTGATTTATCCTATTATGATGCATATTTCTGTTTTTAATTTTATTCTTCACATAGGATGCAGATTTAGTTGTTTTGGCAAGTTTTCAAGAATGTCAATATCAAACATATGATTCTTACAAGACAAGCATTCAACAGGATTTACAACAACATTAGACTCCTTCAATTCTAGATTACAAGTTTTATTTCTTAAAATCACTTCTTCATCTAATGCCTTTTTATACTTGATTTGTAAATGATGAAATTCACTTTTTAATTTCTCATGTGCAGCATCCAATTTTTCAGACTCATTCAACAATTCAAGAAACGCCTTTTGCAAGTCAATTTCACTAGTTTCAAAGCTTGAACAACTTACTTGGCTTGTAGTGTCATCAGCCATTAGACACAATTCCTCATTTGAATCACTTGAATTGGATGAGCTAGAAGCATTCTCTTCCCAAGCAACGTATGCTTTCTTCTTCTTTGGAAATCTTTTTCTTTCTTTTCTTCACTTCTTTTGTTTTTAGGACAATCCATCTTGACATGTCCTCTTTCTCCACATCCATAACACTTGTAACTAGATGAGGACCCTTGATTATCCTTCTTTTCACTTCTAAATTTGTCCTTACCCTTTGCTCTCATGAACTTGGCAAATCTTTTTATCATGAGGCTCATGTGCTCATCATCATTAGAATCATCTTCCGTTCTTGAGCTCTTTCCTTTGGAAACTTTAGCTTTGAAAGCCAAGGTCTTCTTCTTGCCTTGGTCTTCTTTCACAGTCAATCTAGTAAGCTCAAGCTCATGCTCACGGAGCTTTCCAACAATATTGCCATTGCATTAAGGACATGTTTTGTGACTCGGATATTGTTGTCACCTTTGGTTGCCAAGTTCTGTCTAGAGATTTCAAAATTTTGACATTAATTTCATCAGTATCAAAAGTCTTACCCAATCTTGTGAGGTGGTTGATAATGTGGGTAAAGCGCTTTTGAACGTATGTTATGGCTTCTCTAGGTTGGATTCTAAACATCTTGTGCTCCTAGATTAATTAATGTATTCTTTCTTGCATGCTTTACAACATTTGTACCTTCATGAGTGATTCTGAGTACTTCCCACATTTTCTGAATTGTCTTACAAACTAAAAATCTATAAAACTCATCAAGTACAACAACAGAAGAAATAATGTTTCTAGCTTTTATATCAAATTGTGTTCTTCTATTTTCCTTAGTTGTCCAATTCAAATAAGGTTTTTCTTATTCAACACCATCAACAATTCTAGTTGGGATAAAAGGACCATTTTCAACTACTTCCCAGATGCCTCTGGCAACAGACCCCATAAAGATTTGCATTATGACTTTCTAGAAAGCATAATTATCACTAGTAAAAAGTGGTGGTCTGTTAACGGAAGCACCTTCAGCATATATTTGGTTAGGACCGACCATTTTCATAAAGTTTGAAAAACTATCAAAGCAAGCTCTTATACCAATTGTTGAGATTGGTATCGCGCAGCGAAATGTTTTAAAGAGCGTGTAATTGGTCGATAACCAAGAGGGGAGTGGTGAATTGGTTCTTTTAAAATTTTGGTTCTCTTTGAGAACTTTTATCGAACAGTTTATAAGTAAAGGGTACATTCAGTTGTTAATCATTATAAAAGAGTGATCAACCTTTTCATTAGAAATCAGTTTTAGATTACAATGAGAATAATGAAACAATAAGAACATATTACACCTTCCTTCGGTACACGATGGAATGATTACCAACAATAAACTTGAAGAGAACCGCATGCACCTTTAGACACACTAACCACAAGCTTCTTCTTTAACAAGACTTAATTGAACTCACACTTAAACTTAGAGAACTTCCTCAGAACTATTTTGTGCTCTCAACTGGTTTAGGTAATCTATAAAAGGTTTATAAGGGTTGTATATGTAGGTCAGGGGTCAGAAAATGAAAAGATAGCTCCCAACTACTAGTGATAATCGATTACAACAAGTGATAATCGATTGTTTCAGACTTTATGGGGTTTTAGATAACGTGATAATCGATTATCCTTAGTGATAATCAATTATTGCCGAACCCTGGACAATATCAAAACTTGCAGTGATAATCGATTATCTCCTATGATAATCGATTATTCTCCCAACAAACTCTATTCTAATTTTGCTTGTGATAACCGATTATGCCTTGAGATAATCGATTATAAATCACTAAGTTATGAAACTTTCTAAGTGCTTACAATTGTAAAATAATTCCTATACAAATGATTTCTACAATGAACGCTTTTAACATTTACAATATAAGTTCTTCAAGTCTTCAAGTCTTCAAGTGTATCATCATCAAAATCACTTCAAATCATCAATACTTCTCATTGGTAGCAGAAAGGCGGCATGATTCCAAGTGTAGCAAAAGTTGAAGCAGGAGCAAAGATCGCTCGTTGCATGGTTATATCAATATCATCTTGGGAGAGTTCATAAGACGCCGATTTTCATCGTCAATGTGCAAGCGCCACATCCGAGCCTTAAAGATCATCCATCTTGTGGGCAGGAAACCAAATTTCATGTCTCATATCACCTTCACTCACAAGGACATCAAGGTTCTTGACCCCAATCAAGACAACCCTATGGTCATAAAAATTGAGATAGCTCGTTGTGGGGTGAGTTAAGTGTTGATCGACTAGAAAAGTTTGGTAAACATCCTGTACTAGAAGACCTTCTTCAAGATGGACCTTCCAGAAGACCTGATTATGCCTTATAATGAGCAAATAGTCAACTTTGTGGGAGAAAGAATAGACACCCACGATTATGTAGACTTGAGAATAAGGCTAGGAACTGACCGGGATAGCAAAGAGATGTGGGTGAGTTATCTCCTGATGGAGGCTAACATCTCCTTAATGTATTGATCGAGTGGCCATGCTTGAATGCATTTGATGCCATAGTTTTCATACCTCACCTAGCCATGAAGTTCTCCTTCGACAAAGGGGACGATCTACACGATTAACACGAACCATAAAATCATGTGAAAATGTTATACGACAAAGCTAAAGGTGACGTCCTACGTTCCCCCGCCGTAAGGCCATACGATTGTAAGTGGTCATGGCTGACCTAGACCTAAGGACCAACACTAAGGACCACATGGAAGGACAAGGTGAGATCAAACAATTGTGTTCGGGAAAATAGGAAGACCAATTAACAAATATAAAAAACAGTCTAAGCAAAGAACATAAACAAGTGTTGGAGCAAGTGTTGAAAGCCAACAACGACTTGTACGCCTAGACTACAGCGGATAAACTTATCCCATAAGACGATCTCGTTTAAAGAAGTACCCACCCCAGTTATAGTGGTGTAGACAAAACGTCGCCTGGGCGAAAAGAAAAGAAACGTTGTGGAGGTCTATGTGAAGAAGCTAAGCAAACAGGCTTCACTCGAGAGGTCACCTACACCACACGGTTGGCAAACATGGTCATGGTCAAGAAATCGAGCGGTTAGTGGATGATGTGTACAGATTCACTAACATGAACAAGGCTTATCCAAAGAATGTTTATCCTCACCCCAAGATTGATACGTTGGTGGACAACACGTCAGGTCATCACATTCTCAACTTCTTAGATGCTTACTCTGAGTATAACCAGATACCCATGTACCCTTCAAACCTAAACAAAATGGCCTTCATCATCGAGGAGACTAACTACTACTTCGAGGTCATGTCATTTGGCTTGAAGAATGACGGGCCACATACAAAAAAATTAATGGATAAGATCTTCCTCATTAGATTAGTCAATGCATGAATGTTTACGTAAATGACATGGTGGTAAGATCCCATTCATTCTAGGAACACATCAAAGATCCAAATGAGATATGTGATCAAATCAAATGTTACAACATGCGGTTAACCCCTCAAAGTATACATTCGGCATTGGAGCAGATAAGTTTCTCGGCTTCATGCTCACTACACAGGGCGTCGAGACAAATTTGGACATCTGCACGACCATCCTAGAAATGAAAAGCCCATATAATCTTTAAAGGTGCAGCTACTAGTGGCCCATCTGACATATTTTTCTTGGTTCAGCCCCAACTAGCTAAGAAAATAAAGTATGTCTTGAAAACATTGAAGAAAAGCTCTCTTGTCAAGTGGGATGAGCAGTGTGCACTAGTGCAAAAATAGCTTATAACGTCACGCATTTAACGTCAAACCACTCAATAGCCAACGTTAAAACTGATCGATGGCATTTTTGTAAATAAATGCAATTATTAAACGTCGTTTAGAATTGTAATTTGACGTAAAAGAATATAAAACGTTGAATGCCCCAATGTTAGACGTTAAAAGGTTAGTGAATTCAAAAAAAAAAATTGAGCAGGAGATTGAAAATTCATTCACTTTATCTTAGCACATAGGACCCTTTTCTCTGCTCAAATTTTTTCGAACGAAGTTTGACGACAATCACATGTAATCTTTCTTTCATTTGATACAAATGCATGTTAGTTAACTACTTTAGGTATGATTTTTTTTTTGTTTTCACCGATTATTTTCGTGTTCTTGTCCTTCATAGGCGCATTAGGCTTTCTCTCTCACTGGTGGCAACACTTTATTCTGATGAACCGAGGTTAATTTTCGTTTTTGTTTTCGTTTTCGTTTTGAAGAACTTATTTGTTGATAACTTGTTTGTTATTTTTTTGTTGAACTTGTTTGATGTTGTTGTTTGCTTGAACTTGTTTGTTATTATTGTTTGATGTTTGATTGAACTTCTTTGTTGTTTGTTATTGTTCTTTTATTGATCCTATATTATTGTTCATAGTTCATGCTTTATAAAATACCAAAAACTGAAAATTGTTGTTTTTCTACTTTTCAGGTCTCGTAGAGCTGTAAAAGAGGATCACAATTATTTAAAAGAAATATAAAAAAATAGATTAAAGTCGTATATTGACAAAATTCGATGTTAAATAACATCGTATATTGACAAAATTCGACGTTAAATTAACGTCGAATTTAAAAAAATCGACGTTAAATTAACGTCTAATTTTTTAAATTCGACGTCAATTTAACGTCTCCTGATATAACGTTGTTATCGAATTCGACGTGAAAGGCCAAAAAAATTCGACGTTATACGCTGTTTTTATACTAGTGGTGAAGCCACATTTGTAGAAATAAAAACTCTTATGGCCCATCCGCTTGACATGGCATGATCAGGAAATGAGTTGCAACTCTATCTAGTCGTCTAAGATGAAGCGATCAATGCAACCCTGATCTAGGAGGCCCTAGAGCATAAAGTAATATACTTTATTGGTAGAGTTTTGTAGGATCTAGAGATGCGTTATCAACAGATTGAGAAGGTGGCGTTACCGTTACTCACAGTAGCCTGTCGGCTAAGGCCATACTTCCAAATTTATCAGGTGGTTGTCTGCACTAATATCACCCTATTGCAAAGATTCTAGGGAAGCCTGACTTGTTCGAACACATGATGAGTTGGTCAATGGAGGTTTCAGAGTTCGTCCTCCATTCCAAACCAAGCGGCATAATTTGAGGGCAACACCTCGTGGAGTTTATTGTTGAACTCCTAAGGCAAGACAATCTTCCAAACCCATCATATAAGTTATATGTGGGTAGATCGTCTAACAAAAAGGGCAGAGGAGCTAGTGTCATGTTGAACGGCCCGAATGATAAAGTTATTGAATGGAATGGAAATTCGTTAATGAGAGACAAAGCAAATCGTTGAAGAGACATGCATAAATGAAGAAGAAGTTCGTAGCACAGCTCGCTTTTCCATGATATACTTACTCGTTCCCCTTGCATACAATCAGGTTGAACATCTTGGCACTCTCTGTAAACTCAACAAAATGAGTTCGCTCGGCCCACCACCTCAGCTGAAGTCCAATGAAGAAGCGGGTTACGTATTCCTCAACCATGTGAGATGGCCAATAATAACCCAGAATGACCATGAGAGATTGAGTGGCCACATCCCCCTCATTAGCAATGTTAATTTCCAACTCAATGTTGGCCTCAACATCGTCGGTAGGTACGACCTTATTTGTATCTATATTGGCCACTCCGCTAACCAAATGTGTCTCACTCGGTTGATCCCAAAATAGGAGAAAGGATAGATAATGACACTGACAACGAAGAAGCATTGTCTACATACCCTTGGTCGCTCCTTCCCTTAGACTCCTCAAACGAAGACAATTGGATAGTCGACATTATTACTTGAAATTTGAAGAATGATTGGTGTGCGGAAAAAAGTAGGGGGGGGGGGGAGGGGCATGTATTGTATGACTGCCAGGTCATCCATGGATTGCATTGCCAGCCTTTGCATCGACATGTGATTGAGCCTCTAATAAGACCAAACAGCTAGAAAGGTGAACCGATCAACTAATGGTAAGGACAATTAATCTTAATGTTGACCAACGTAGAGGTAAAGTGTAATTATCCACAATTGGACTCGTAATTAGGTCGTTATTAATTAAAAACTTATTCCAAAATCTATAAATATAAGTTTTAAGTAAGGAGATAAGTAATCTGCATTTATTGTACCATTAATATTATTAAAATATGAAAAAAAAAAACATGTACATGTTTCTAAAAAAAAATAAATGACACTCCAGAGTTCAGAAAATTACAAAAGAAAAAAAAATTATTTAATAAAATTTAGTAAGGAACCCTTTTAAAGATATCTTATATATATTTTATTTGTAATGTTCACTCTAGCTGTATTATTGATATTGTGTTATGTAGAGTTTTGTTATATTTTTTAAATAAAATTAAAAGTATAAACACTTAAACCTAAATTCTAAATTCATTAGTGATTTCTCAGTGAATATGTTTCTCCAAGTTCAGCCCCATAGCTAAAGGCTATACACAACTAAACGTATGTAGTTTGTCTACGCTGTTTGCTGTCTTCTGAGGTTCCAACTAAACCCTAATATCTATTAATGAAAGAAGCTACCTATGTTTCTTATAATAACCCTTTTCAAATGCCATGCCTATGCTATTGTTTCATCTCTCCATTTTAGGTCAATATTCTTATTTCGTACATGCCCAAAATAGTCACTTCTTGCCCTTTTAACACAAACCATAGTTAAGCCATTTCAGAAGCAACAACTTACAGCTATAATGTTTTCTCAATTACTCATTGTCTCAACTAATATCCCACATTTGGATACAGGGATCATCCTTAGATATCACTAAATTATATAGAGTTTATAGACATAAATAGAGTTTATAGACTTAAAATTTGTATAGATACATACAAAAGTATATTATATCAATTTATTTATATATCCATCTTCTTCTGATACCTGCGTTCAGATACTGAGGCAAAGAATTTAACTTCCAACAATAGTATTATTCTCCACTCAGGTGAAAAAATATATATAAAAAATGACTTGGATATATAGCTTCCTTCATGATTTCTCATAAATTGTTTTCAGAAATTCTCTTTTCATAACTTTTGTGAATAAATTCGTATTAGTGGCATTCTGGTGGCATGACTTTGAATCTGGGTCTGTCATTGCAGTAAGAGTAAAACATGAGTTTCCTCCTTGCCCAATCCATAGCTGCTACTTGCTGCTGTGATAGCTTAGTAAACTCTGGTCCATTGACTGGGTCTTGGGCTGAAGGATTGACCTTAGAACATGCAGAAACTGGTGCTGTGGGATCAGATATGCAGCCACTCAGTTTTACTTGTGCAAATGAAGCAACAAATGGTGCATACTTGTAGTTAACTGGGTATTTTCCTCCATGAGTAGCCCATTCTGAACCATCCCATATTGTGGCATACACCGACATTGGTTTTGATGGATAAATAGAAGGATTTGTGTTGCTATGTATGAATTCCCTCATTGGAACATTGTCCACTAAGAACCTACAAAATCCGCAATTGGGTTATTGTGAGTATGTTGCTATTTAGGATACAACTTTTCATTATAGAAAAGGAAGATAAGAAATCAAATACTAATCATGCATAGTATTTCCATTGTGATATTCTTTCAATTCCAAGATTGAAACAAGACTTATCTAACTTACACTGTGTGATAACTGTTCCACAAGATGCTGTAAAGATGATACTGCTGTGTTGGGTCGAACCAGAAATAGAATTTCTCTTCTCTCCCTGTGCTGACACTTCCATTGGCATAGACATTCGTTTGAATAACCCAGTCATTTCTTTTATCATGACCCAAAATTTCAATGTCTATTTCATCATGGTTGTGAGGGAATTTATCTGCATTAGACAGCTGATGTTTTCTCGAGTTAATTTCTTGAGGACATTGATGACCTCAATGGTACATATCAGTGAGAAAAAATCCTGTCAATGAAGTAAGTGTCTGTGTTTGTACTGTGTGCCGTGCAACCATCCATGTATGATAACAGAAGAATCTTAAGCATAGAAGAAGTGAGCTTACATAAAAAGCAACAACAACTCCAGGTGACAAACCAGAGGGCAATTTGATTGCAGCACTGAAGAATCCATAGTAGTATCTACTTTGTGACACCAAGCCGGAACCTATAGTATAATAGCCTTTGTTATGAAATGATTAAAACAAAACAAGGAACTTGCAAACTTTCAATAACTTGACTAAATGAAGAGGTTGTTCATATTGACCTGAGAGTTTGTCGAGAGCCAGTGTGGCCGTGGACCCATTGCTGAGAAACTGGACATTGGAGGCCCCAAAGGCCTTAGAAAAAGCTTGATCAATTGGGACAGTAGGAAAAGAATCCGTCAAGCGTGTGACAGTTGGAACTGTAAAAGGTCTGTTGTGTGAAGAAACCACAGTGGCTAAGCAAAGGATTAGTAGATATGAGAAGCCTAGCTTTTGTTGCCAAAGTGCCATGTTTTGTGGACATGTGAGGAGAAAACATGTCAGATTGATTGAATATATATATTGGGTGTGGTTTAATGAATGGAACTCATAGTCTTTGCTTAGTTGTTTTCTAGCTGGCCAGTGGCTAATTGCCTTTTTCCTTTAGTCATTTCACAGTATCTTTTTTGATAGGTGTCTTGGATCATAAAGGCAAAGATCCAAGGAGTCATGTGGGGGTGATTTGTTTAGGTTTGGCAGGGCTTGTGTTGTGGGGCTGGCCTAATATTGGCAGTATGAAATGGGAATGGAGCTTTAAGTTAATGTTTGATGGGGAACCTCACTCTTCCCTGCATGGCTGTAGCATCTGTTACATGTCTTATTCTTCTAAATTTGTATTTGTAGCTGTGATCCAATTGGGAGCAACTAATTTTCATAAAAACGCGTAAACTTTTAATTGGATTTGTCTTCCAATTTGCACAATGATGAAGACCATACATCACATCAGTACCTACAATTTTCCTTCACTCAAGTATTAGCATTCCATTTACTCTCTTAAATTCAAGCAGTTTATTTTTAATCAGCATGAGACTTGTAAGTTGTATCATGTTATCTAATACTTTTACTGTTTATAACATTACATGATCTAATTTGGAGGCTTTAAATGATAATGCTATGGGAAGAAGAAATAAGATAAAGTGAGGAACGAAACTAGGTAGTTGAGTTTGGTTGAATTGGCATAGAAATTTGGTCTGAGTTCCCAAATCTAGCAATCTCTTAAATGCATGTCTGGTTTCTAGTTAAATTGCTAAGCTGAAAATGGTGCGGTGGTGGGTAAAAATCACAGTAAAATGGACTAATCAGGAGAATCAATGAATGTATAATCTTGGATTAGCGTATAATAAAGGTAATGAAACTAAGTAAAGTATGATATACCGATTGAGCAAATGTGACAGAGGTGACTTAGCTGGCATGCAGAGGAATCTGATGCGACAGAAAAATAACTTGGTACATCTCAGACTACGCACGTTCACGTTGGTTTTTGTAATTTTTCTTTTGTAGTGTAGTAGTAGCATGAAAAGGTTGCAGGGATCGCATTGAAAGAAAAAAGGACGTGTGGGTGGTAGTTGTCACACTCAGAGTTATGGCACAGAATTACATTTTCCTGCAGCACTAAATTGCTTACTCAATCTTAAATAGGCGAATGAAAACAAGGTAGAGATTGTGATGGATAGCAATTAGCATGGACAAATATGCAGGTAGGACCCAAAAGGGTTTCAAAATGGATAGAATTCGCAAACTTTTCCTTCCACTAATTTCCTCATTAATTCACCTCACCTTTCGGATAATGAATCATTCACATAATACCAAACTTCACAGCATTCATGAGACATACGGACATTAACGATGGCGGAAAGTGATCGCGTGCGAGAGGTACAGTGTAGTTCCTGGCAGACTTCTAGTAGAAGGAATACATGAATGAATCGAACATCAGAATAAGAGAGATTTAGAATCTTTATAGGTATGGAACTATATAGTTGAATGATAGTTTAAAAGGAATTGATTTAGCTACTCATATCAACAAATTCATTTGGTTTTCGATAGCCTAACCTATAAAACTTCGTTGTAAGTGTGTTTAGCCTAGAATAATTTACATTGGAATGGAAAGCCTCGTGTGTAAGTCGTCGTTATAATTTCCACCTTGAATTCTATTTATAAGTTTTTTTATTTTAATATGCTCAACTTTATCACTTTTGTATTCATACTAAAATTTTCAAATAAATCTTCCTTAAGCTATATTCAAGGCTAACTCAAATATTTGAAAGGCATAAAGCAAAATTAAAAAATACATCTTTTATTTGAAATTTATATTTCAAAATTTTCTATACAAAATTATCTATTAAATCGTTATAATTAATTTATTTAACTTTTTTATTTCATAACTTATTTTATGAGAAATTTCATCTTGATTGTTTTTTAAAATACTAAACTTTAATCTAAGTAATTCTCCAATTCAATACAAACAAAAATTTCAACTTTTTATAAATAGAAAACTCTAAAATTACATAAATAAAAAAATATCATAAAATAAAATTGGATTAAAAATATGTATTTTTAATCGTAATACAGAATAATTAATCATTTTCTTTATCTTAAATAAAATTATAATTTATTAAAAACAATTAACTCATTAAGTATAATTTTTAATATCAATAGAAATGAACATATAATAGTTTTTTTTACTGTTTTGTAGACGGACTTGATTTTTATGAGATTTTGCGATACAGCTTGAGCGAAAAACAGGCTCCACTTGCTTGGAGGGGAATAAAAAACAGAAAGCTGCTACTGTATTTAAGGTGCTTTATTTGCTAACATGTTGCCACTTTTTTCTCCATTTCTCACTAGAAAACTGGACTTTACTCTGTTTAGTGAGATCCATGTGAAATTCACCTGCTATAAATCAAGACTTCAAAATGTGTGTGACATTAACATTATTTATATCATAAATTAAAAGTTTATATATACAGAAAATGCACCCATATCAATGTCACTACTGTATTCATTATGAAGTTAGTTACGAATTTATGGCTAAAAAATTTATTAATCCTGTTACTAATTACTGTTTTTTTGTCAAAAGGTATGAGTTTCTCAGGAAAATTGTACTAATTTACCCTTTATTGCCATATTTTCCTAATTTGAATTACCTGTCACATTTACATACTGAAAATAAAAGTGGTGTAATGATGTTTTGAAGGGGAAAATAGCAACCTATTAGGAGAAGAATTTCTTGTCACGTAATTATATATTTGAATATGTTCATTAGATTATGTAGAAAAATAGGGCGTTACACGTCACAATTAAAACACTTTCGTCTACTAAATGGAAATATTAACTTCAGTTGGGAGTAAAAGTAAACAAAGATAATGAAAATATGTAAAAAATGATTTTGAGTAAATTAACTTAAGGAGAGCACAAAATAATTTGAAAGTGAGTAAATTTATTTATTCATTATAATTTTATTTTTTATTAATTTTTAATTGTTTAATGTTATTATAACATATAACATGTAAATATTTTATTAATATTTATCCTATACAATTATGTCTAAATTGCATAACGCAAACGTACATAAATATTAATATTTATCATATAATAATTATTCAAAGTAAATACTAACAAAACATTATTAATATAGTTGCTGATTTTTTTTCGTGTGTACAAATAAATGAATACTAATGAAAATTATTCTCACAGATCATTTTTGTAAAATCACATGACTTTTTGCTTATTTGTGTTAAGATGTCATTGAAAGTCTTCGGTCTTTTATGATAACTCTTAGAAGGTATAGCAGTTCATATTTAAGGATAATTATCTAATAATATTCTTTTTAATAGGTTTTTTCCTCCATGGACAGTTGGAATAATCATCTTTAACTTGTTAGAATCTTTATTTAGACATAATATTTTCTTTGTCAATTAATCATAATACTTTATTTAGACATGTGTTATCATCGTGGTGAATCTTAATAAATAATTTTGAAGAACTAAATTAATATATTCAAGATTTGTGTATATTATCATTGACCAACAATTTTGAAAATCGTAAAAGATTCCTTTTGAACCGGAATCAATAAAAACTTCCGCATAAAAAATATTGTCATGTGAAACAAATATTTAAGTGAAAAATTAATAGAATATGAATATAATAAGCTTTACTTCATTTTTTTTCTAAAAAAAAAATCAATAAAAAATTAGTAAAAATAATAAATATGCATTATCATCCCTATAACTATCTATTACTAGTAATCACTTCATTTTGTTCTTAATATTGTTGCATTACTTATTAACATGTCAAAAAGTTCCTTGGGTTGAGTACTACTTGACAAACTTAATCTTTGATACTTTTAAGATTTTAAGTGCAAGTCTTTCTTGATATACAAACTATGTTCTTTTTATGAATAACACAAGTAATTATGTTAAGATTCATAAGATATTAATTCTTTGGGATGATAAAACATGTGAGCTAGAAAAAAAAGAAAATGAATGCATAAAGGAAACTATAGAAGAAAGAGAAACACTAATAAAAAAGAAAACTATATATTATTATTGATATTTATGTTGACTAACTAAAAAGAACATAATCTTCTATAAAGCTCCTTCTATACAAAAGGAAAGAATAGAAAACTAATAGAAAAAAGAAAAGAGAAACAACTATGTTAAGCGATAACACAACACTCAGCTAAAAATGCATGCATGAAATATCATGTTAACCAAAATGTCAAAAGCAAGGAAGATTGAGTTTATCAACCCCCTCAAGCAGGACGTAGAGATTACGGAGGCCCAACTTGGAACATATTGTGACAAAGTTTTGGTGAAAATATCAAAATTATATGAAGAAATGGATACGAGAAACAACTTGGAGAGTCTAAAAGAAACTTTTTTTCACGGACAAGATGATAGTCGATCTCAATATGTTTTGTGGGCTCGTATAAGACAAGGTTAGAAGCAATTTGGATAGTGGACTAGTTGTTGCAATATAGAAGGGTTGGTGAAGTGAAAGGAGCCTAAAGATCAATGAGGAGAAACATTAACCATTGCCCGATATTGTGCCTCAAATAAGCTACGAGAAACAATTTGTTGTTTCTTTGATCTCTAAGAAATAAGCTAATGACTAATATACATACAAAAGCTAGTTATATATTTACATGTAGCAGG
This sequence comes from Vigna radiata var. radiata, assembly GCF_000741045.1. Taxonomy (NCBI): domain Eukaryota; kingdom Viridiplantae; phylum Streptophyta; class Magnoliopsida; order Fabales; family Fabaceae; genus Vigna; species Vigna radiata. The sequence goes on along the minus strand of NW_014542365.1, from coordinate 859,130 downwards.
ACAAGTTGCAAAATTCGAGTCATTGAAAGCTTTGAGCTAGATAGGTGAGTTGTTATGAAAGAAAAGGATAGAACTAGGACAACCTTTAAGGTAATGAAGAATATGGCTAGTAGTTTATTGATGGATAGTGGTAGGAGAAGAGAGAAACTGACTAAGATGATGGAAAGTGATATACAGTCGGGTTGTGGTTAAGCAGATCAAGTAGCTAATGAGTGATAACGGTTGAAAAACAGTTATTTTCATGCTTCATTTGAGATCAAAATACACCCTTTAAGGCTTAGAATGAGCTTAGAATCAAGCAAAACACGTAAATTGAGTCAATTGAGAGTCAAAAGTTGTTTTTAGAGATGTTATGCTTGTTTTGCATTGTTTTGCAGCGTTTTTTATGAAAGTGAAGAATAGGGTTGAAGATGAAGGTCTTAGACTCAAGGACAAGGAAGAAACATGAAGAAAAGAGGAGTCTAAGAACCGCTCAGCGCCAAAATCCAACGCTAGGCTGCCAAACGCGAGGAGGAGCCGTTGTCTGGCACCCAAGCGGTGAAGCCAGGCAGTTCTGCGACTAAAGGCAAACCGTCGGGCGGTGGCGCGATTAAGAGGAAACCGTCGGGCACTAAAAGTGTGACGCCAGACAGTTTTCAGATGGGCTTGAACATGTTTTCTGCGATTTTTATGATCTGTTTGGGCTTGGACTTGTTTTCTGTTATTTTTTATGCCCTATTTAAAGGCCATAACGTCTTAGGGTTTGTATCTTTTGATGGCTTAGGCATAGAAACGCACTTTTCACCCCTTTGGGGGTAGATTTGGAGATGGTGACAACTCTCTTTTTCTCCTTTTTAGGATTTCTATCTTCATTCTTTCATTCCATTCACCTAGTTTCTCCATGACAATGGGGAACTAATCTTATTTGTTGTTGGGGAAAAATTTAACCTCTAAACTCTCTTGTATTTGAATCAATTCTTTTTATTGATATATGCTTACTTCATTAATTGTTAGAGTTTTCCTCTTTGCTTAATGCATACATCGTTTAACTCATTCGGCGGTATGATCCTTGATTTTATCGATATGGGGACATACAGGGAAATCTAGAACTGGGGAAATTCTCCCAAAGGTAGTATTGCCTATACATAGGAATATGTGGTAATATGAGGATTGGTTGCTCACACTCCTGTGCTTCAGAATTAATTATTAGGGATGCTAGGAATCGTATGAACTCGTAGTTAAGGATAAACTTTCTTACCGGTGACAGTGGTATTAAGTGTTTTAGAGAGTGACATTAACATTAATGAAGAAGAGGAATTCTTATATGCATGAGAGTGATTAGGTGAAATCTAACCTCAATAACAAATCCATCTCATATTATCAACATCCTCCATCCAGTTTTGTGTTTAACCTCAATTGATCAAATTGCATTCATGTTTATTTTTTCGTACTTTAAATTCAGAAAATCCCAAAAATTTTGTTCTTATAGTCTTGATTGGTTAAGCAAAAGCACAACAATTTAGTGCCTTGAGTCTCTTGGAAAAACGATACTTGAACTTACCATTTATTATTACTTGATACGATCTGGTACACTTGCCAGAATGTTAACAATGAGACGTCGATAGGAAGTAGTAACGACTTCGTCAAGAAGTTGAGCAGTAATGTTGCAAGAGTACTTTGGAACCATAGGTGTTGGAATAAGAGAACTATCAAACATTCTAATTTTGTGAAGAAAATATAGCATATACATGTTTCAACAAAGATGTATACTGGTTGAATTTCTGAGCATCCTCGAGGCAAAGGAAATGTTTAAATCTTTGAGCTTTTTGATTCAAATATTGAATGGACAAGGTCAATAATGCATTGTATCTTTGCATCATGATTGCCAATTGGAACGATATCATTAACATAAATGAAAATAATCATGATGTTTTATTCATCATGTTGCATAAAAAGGGAATGCGTAGGAGATGAACGAGTGTAATTATTGAAATTAAAAATAGGTGTAACTTTGTGTACCATTGGCGTCAAGATTGATTTAAATCGTATAAGGAGCGTTAGTGTTTGCAAACACGATTGAAGAAGTGATACGTAGACTTGGTGGGAGTTTTATGTAAACATAAATTTTATGTGCTGATATATTGTAGTGTGTAATGTAATAAATAAACTAGCTCTTATGAATGTAATACTATGTAATGCAATAGATGACAACTGTGGTCTATGATTGTATTGCAACTAGTTGGAAAATTGTAATCATTGCATTTAATCAAATACTTTGTAACTTAGTCTTTTTATATACTAATTGAAATTATTTTTTTGTGTAGAGTATAATAAGATAGTTTCTGCAAAATATATAATACAAAATACAATAGTATTTAACACATTTACTTGTTGTAATAATATATTGTTGTACAATAGTATTCTAACTTATTTTAGGTATGATAAATATAATGTATTATTTATGTATTTATTTTATAGTATTTTTTGAAGGTTTAATGTATAGGAAGAAAAAAAACAAAAAAGTTATTTAAAAAAAAACTATATTAAACTATATTAAACTATATCCAAAATAAAAAATAAAGAAAGTGTTACGCTTCGATTATGATGATAACCGAAACTTAATAATAGTCTTTCTTATTTAAAATATTATTTAATTTTTAGGATATTAGGTTTCAATTTTGATAATAATCGAAGTCTATATCTAATATGATTTAAAATATTATTTAACTTTAAAGATATTAGGTTAACAATAATTGAAGTCTAACTAATTAAAAATATTATTTAATTTTAAGGTTATTACTTCGACTGAAAAAATAATCAAAACTTGATACCCTTAAAATTAAACATTTTTTAAAATAAAAAAGAGTTTAAACTTTAATTAATATGAAAACCAAAACCAAATCAACATTTTTTATTTTATTTTTTGTTAATTTATGATTTCATTCTTCAGGACAACTAAAGTATAATGAAAACCTTTATGCTTTGATTTATAATCAAAGTAAAAAATTTATCCTTTTTTACCTCTAAATATGTTTCGTTCTATAATTGAAACACAATCCAAAATAATTAATATGAAAACTTTTTAATATACTGATGTGTTTATGCTTGCAAAAGGCAACTTAGACACATTGTGTAGATAGGTGAAGTCAAAATCTCATGTCAAACAAATTATAGTTTCAAAGGCCTCTTAAACATAAATATGTCATGATTAAACCAAATCAAATTAATTACCTTGCTAAATAAGAAAGAAATACTTAAAGATATTTTAATGTTAAAGTAAATAATAATATCTTAATACGTAAAATAAAACTTACACAAATACAATGATATTATACTAATCACAAAATTTCCAATTTTCCTTATTTCAATCTAGTAGTTTTTGTATGTCACACTTTACAAACTGAAAACATCTTGATATGATCACACAATGTCACCATGCCTCCCATACGTACTAAGACTGCAATCTATAATACAACACCGAAAACTTTCAAATGAATGAGCAAGAGATCACGTGGTTTTATACTTACCAGAAAATATAATATATTTTAAAAACATTATCCATGCTAAAACAAGAGAAATTGTTGACTATGTTGCGTAACATAGCATGAGTTCAATTCATTTCTCTGTAGTTATCAAATAGAACATATGTTGCCTTGTAATTCAAAGTAATATTTGACCATATTCCTCTTTATAATCTTCAGGATACAAAATATTTTTGCTTGAAATGAGTCATTCAGTGGTTTTTCTACTGATCGAATAATACAAGTCAAAGCTAGCTTTAGTATGATGTCAATGCTTATAAAATAGTTGAATTTGTTACCCTTTTTAACGTGAGTTTTTCCCTTATGTATAAACTCTTGAGGACATTTTACATTATAAAGAAATATCTAGTGTCTTTTGTAAGCTATATAACACTTGACCTATAGAAGGCCTTTGGCGCTTGAGCCCTATGCAAGACAAAGCTAGCTTTAGTACGATGTCAAATGCTTCAACTGAGTACTTTCCTTCGAGTTTAGGATCAGCAAATTCTGAAATATCACCACCTCTAACAACATCTCTGGCCTGAAAAGCAATTCAGAAGTGTTAGCTGGTAATCATGAGTTTGAAGGCTTTCTTCCTTCTAAGATGCTCAATTTTCTCATCTTTGTATAAAATAGGTTTAAACCCTCTTTTGTCTTTAAGTTAAGTTCTGATGTTCAGTTTAGTCTTCACTTTTAAAAATGTTAACCTTTAGTCCTTATGATATGAAAAATGTATCAAATCAATCCTATCCGTTAACAAATCACAAGTTTTTCATTAAATGATTTGTTGTTAATAATCTTCCATTAACAAATCACAAAATATTGGATACCTAGGTATGAAAACTTGTGATTTGTTGTTCATTAAGTGCTGTCATGAGGACTTATTTGATACATTTTTCATATCATAGGAACTAAAGGTTGACATTTTTAAAAGCGGAGACTAAACTGAACATCAAAACTTAACTTAGGGACCAAAAAAGGGTTTAAACTATAAAATAAAACTTAGACTTTGAACAAGACTAAGACTTAAGTATAGGTTTGGAATCTCATCATCAAGAAAATATGCACCCTTAAGCTCTTAGAATATAATTACCCACCATTTTACCCAGAGACATTGGTCTCTCGAAATCAATGTTGAGGATCCTTTGTCCTGATAGAAGTTGCAACAACATTATTCCAAAGCTGTAGACATCTCCTGAGGCTTTTACATGGTGATTTGCCCTATATTCAGGATCAATATAACCAAATGTTCCTCTTACTTCTGAGCTCACATAGGATTGACCCAAGTCCATAACCCTGGACAATCCAAAGTCTGAAAGCTTTGCTTGGAAGTTAGTATCAATAAGAATGTTTGATGGCTGACAACACATCGTGAAAGAGCCTCAGTTTAGTGAATGAGATGAGTACTAGAAAGATAAGAAAGATATTATGTGTATATGTATACCTTTATATCACGGTGAACGATGCAGCCATTTGGGTAGGTGTGGAGAAACTCAAGGCCTCTTGCACTATCAATGGCAATTTCTAGTCTTTGAATCCATGAAAGAACTTTACCATTTCCTGTTTTGTGTTCAAGAACTTTTATAATGAAAAAAGCTTAGGAAATTTTGAATGAATAAAAGAGAAGGGAAGAAGGCATACCGAATAGCCATTCTGAGAGGTTTCCATTGTGGCATAACTCATACACTAGAAAACATTCAGCTTCACTTTCACAGTATCCCAGCAAAGCTACTAAGTTGTGATGTCTAACATGAGAAAGGCTTCTCACTTCTCTGACAAATGTCTCAATGTAACATTCATTGGTGATATGCTTCACTGCAACAGATTGATTGTTGGAGAGTACACCTTTGTACACTTTTCCTTGAGTCATCCAAAGGAAAAGTTAAAAATTGCATTTCAGTTTATATCTTTCCCATTTTGAATGTACTTCATGCTATCTCATTTTAAATATGAAGCTTCTTTTTTCTTCCATGATTTAGTTTAGCATTGCTTGGATAAATTGGAGGTAATCTAAGTGAAATTTTGATGAATAGAAAATACAATTCCAGAAGTTAAGTTATAATCTTACCGGCTATGCCTTGGCCTATGAAATTTGAAGCACTGAGATTGTCTGTTGCTGCATAAACATCCTTCAAAGTTATCTTCAGTGAAGGTGAATCAGACTCTGGATAATAGATGGTGTTACGTCAGAAAGAGAAATAGACGGTTCATGACCATAAAAATGAACAAAAGCCTTTATTGTATTGAGTACCATGTTGTACTGATGGAACACTTCTCATTCTTGTGACAAATAATGCTAGAGCGACAAGAAACACCAATACTGTAACTCCTATTATGCCAAAGGCAATCCAGAGACCTGTTGCCATTATGTTTTTCAACAAAATAGTCAGGTATTGTTTGACAAAATCATCATGAATCACCTGCATATATACACGTACCTGAGTTGATATAAGTATTGTCCCTAGCCTTGACTTCTTCATTAGCTGAAGCTAATCCTAATTCATTGACAATGCCAATTGCAAAATCACTCAGATTATTTTCAAGAATGATTTTTCATGAATAAAAGTTCGAAACTAACAAGCTCTAAGAAGTAAAACCGGTTGATTGAAAGTAGAAAGTATACTAACAACTGTTGTTGGTGCTAATCAAAATAAAAAAGTAAAGTAACTCTAGTTTTAGATCTCACCTCCAGAAAGGGCATGTTCTCCAAGGCATTTATAAACTTCTAGAATTGATTCCTTATCATAAATTCTTCTGCTTGTTAGTGAGACGAGCACAGCAAACCTACAAAGATAAGAACTGATATTTGCTAACTCTGATCCTCTTGTAGTGTCTGGTTTTGCACTGATATCCTCCCATGTTTTCAAACATTTAGTACAAGTTTCATTTGGCCTACCATATGTGCTCAAAGGCATGCATTCTTCCTCCAATCTCCTAAGGCTATCCCCAAGCTGATTAACAACATCTGTGATGGTGTAATCAGAGCAACCACCAGTTCCACTTGTTAGCTTCTCCATTCCAGAACAAGTAAATTTTTTGTCAAAAGCTTCTATTGATGCCATACAGTTTTTTTGCTCTGAGGTATTCAAGAATATATTTCCAGTTTGGTTTGCCCTCACCCCCAAGGCATAAAGGTAATCACCAAAATATGGTCCACAAAAGCCATTGATAAACCCTCCACAATTGTCACAGTTCGAACTAACCAAGGCTGAAGAAGATTGAATATCAAGGACACAATCATAAACAGAAGTTTGAGAAGATCCAAGACAAAGGGTGATGGAAAGCAGGAGAAGCAACACTTGAAATTTCATTGAAATAGAACAAGAGAAACATATAACATGCTATTCAACAAATTGTTCACAATGGTTGCAGGTGGTTTTGACACAAATTATTAGTATGGAATGTCACTGCCTCAGCATAACACCACTTATAGATTTAATTCTCGTCACCAAGTAGAACATTTCAGAAAAAATAAGTAAAGAATGGTGAAACAATATGAGAAAGATATTATGTACAATCTGTTTGAAGTGTGACACCTTTGGAGTAGTTTGAAAATCTATTATTTTATTTGGACTCGAATGCAGGGTTCAAACCGGCCCTTGTAAAAGGTGACATGCGTGTAATATATCCCTAAGGTTCGGCCATTTGTCTGATACGGCAGAGTGAAAGTACCTTGTTCTTATTGTTTATCTAAAATAGGGAGAAGAAGAATGAGAGAAACTGTATAACACTCAGATTTCAGCCATTTGCTTAAAGCTTATGTTAACTAACTGTATCTTGTAAATGTAGAGATACAAAAGGCCTCCCTCTTCCTAGTAATTGTAACATCACAATTACAATAACACTATTTTGCTAAATTATTTTAGTACAAGTGCTTTTTAAAAAATAAATGGGTAGATGTAGACTAAAATAACGAAGTAATTACAAATATTGTTTATAATAAAATAATATATAACAACAATTAATCAAAACATTTAGCAACAAAAAAGCTCAATTGGATGGATCAACCCAAGACCAATCCTTTGACGGCTTTTACTTTCTGCACTTCTACAATTTCTTTACGCATTCCATCAAATTTTGAAATGACCACTTTACCTTCTATAAAAGTGATTGTTGGATTATATGTTTTGGAAATTTTCCAGAACAAACTTTCTGAAATTTTTGGAATGAGATCTTCATAACAGAATTTTCAAAACAAGACTTTTCAAACAAGTTTTTCAGAACCATATTTTCAAAATAAATTTTTTAAAACAAGTTTTTCAAAATACATATAATATCTTTCCGAACAAGGTTTTTCGAAATATTATGAAAAATATTTTAAAAAAAAAAACTTTCCAAAATATATGACGTAAAAAGTTTTCCAGTTTTTTTTTCATGTTTTCTTTCTCATTTGCAGCGTTCTCTCTCCTATTTTTTTTATGCAGCAATAGCATGCGCCGACCTCAATTAAATAATGTGTTGCACGGATAAAGAGTAGTTGAATATTACACTTATTAATTATCAGGATGTACAAAGCAATAACCTCTTTTTTATGTTTTGTTGTTTTGAATTTACGTGGGAAGATGATTTGGAAGAGATGATTTGAATAAATTTGACTGGATTTGAAGGTAATTTTTGTTGTTGTTTTTTTATATAGATTTGTGGGTAATTAAGATTAGATTTGAAAGTAAAGTGTGTGAGAATTTATGTTGAATTTGATTGATGTGAGAGATTGAAAAAATTAGTTTAATTGGTAAAAATAAAAAATGACCAAAATGTCTCTAGTTATTAAAGTAATATAAAATGTTATTTATTAATGTTATATTTATTTGTAAAAATCTTTATAAAAAGATCAAAATTGTAAATAATTATTAAAATTAATTTTTAAAAATTAAAAAATTATAATTTAGTAAAATGAATTTATTTTTAAATATATAGTGATTGAAGGTGTGAATTTGTATTTTGGTTTTCATGAATTAAGTTTTCTTAGAAAAAAATCAAGGGAAGAATTATCAATTTGTTTTGTAAAGAGATAAGATTTTATAATTTTAAAAACAACTTGAATTGATTTTGACTAAAAAAATATTAAAACAAATCATTTTTAATTAAAAGTATACATTTTATCTTACAATAAACAACTATGAATTACTTTTGTTGAAATACAAATTACTTAAAAGAAACTTTTTAACTAATTGTTTAACATGTGTCCATGAGTTGTAACGATTTCCATAAGATATTTTCCCAACGGCACAACACAAGCACTTTTTTGTGTCCACACATGGCATATCCTAACTTAACCACGAAACACCAATCCTCAACACACAAAATTCTCTACCATAACTCCAAGATCCTCTTTGAATCCTAAATTTCTAAAAACCATTTTGTTGTTCTTGTTTTTCTCTTGAGACCATTTTGGTTTGAATTTCAATTTCAGACCCCGATAATGGCTTGTGCATTTCATGCAACTTTAGCAGCAAACAGTTATGCCTTTTCTTCCAAGAGATTCTCCTTGAAGCACCCAAAAACTAGTAAGAGAAGGTTTGATTTGTTCATTGTTAGAGTTGACTTTGATGATTCTGTTTGATTTGCATGCAGCACCTGGAACACTCCAGTGGCGTCCTCGGCGATGGAGTTCACCAGCTGTGATGGATTCCTGTGGTTTAGCAGGTAGAAGCACCCGATCCTGGCGAGGGAATAAAAAACGACGTCGTAGAGGAAGTAGAGCGACACAAAGAGTGTGCTAGAATGAATGATTTGTGGGTGAAGCACTGCGGAATCAGCCCCACCAGAAGCTTCAAGGATCTCGACATGACGGTGCTCGTCAGCCAAATCACCGGTGACACCTCGGTCGCGCTCTCGGCGTATTGCGCGATGGCGGGAATAATCCCCTCCATCGTGTTCACCCATCCATCGTTCTTCATTCTTTCTTCGTTCTTCTTCTACGTGTTATTTTATAAATGTTATTTCACAAATGAAGAGGACAAATATGACATTTTAACTGAAATCACCGCAAATCTTCATACTTCAACAAAGATTTGGAAATTCCTGTATCTCTCAAATCCCTTCAATTTCATCGTCTCATATCATGGGAAACGAACACGACTTTCACTTCATTTCATCGTTCTCATTCGACTCTGAACAGTAAAATTTGTTCAAGCGAACATTGCATTAAGTATTAGGTGAAAAGGAAAATCTTTCTTTAACAATTTATTTTTGTTAACTTCTTTATAAAGTCAAGTGATGACTTTTGATTACTTCATTTCAAATAATATTTTAAGAAATGAAATCTTACATAGAGTATTTTGAGAAGCAAATTTCTTTTGCGATTTCTAAAATACCATTTGGAAAAGGAGGTTCACCTTCTTCCTCTCAAAACTTGAAAGCTCTCCTTATTACAAGTCTCTTTCTCATTGATGTCTCTCTCTCACTCTTCTCTGCCGCCATTTTCCCTCATCGCCGACAAACTTGGCCCCAAGCACTAGTGAAAAAACACTGTTTAACGTCGGTATTTTGGCCTTTTGACGTCACTTATCGAACCAACGTTTATTCGGGTGACGTTAACTACACATCGGTTAGAATAACACAGACGTCTATATAGACGTCGGTTGTGTACACAGATGACGTCTAAGTAGACGTTGGTCTCAGATACAATAGATGTTAACATAGACGTCTGGCGTCAACGAAAGAGACATCTATACGTTCTGGAATGTGTTGTCCACTGTAACTTATTGGACATCGATTTGTGCATTAACCGACGTCTACTGGGTATTTTTTTTTAAAAAAAATATTTTATTTTTCGAATAAAACCACACCTGAAAATCAGAAAATTTTCCCAGAAAAATTATATAATAAATATTTGAGTTTGAGCTATAAATAGATATAATTCAATCAATCAAAGATCAAAAATATGAAATTATAAACTTAAACTAAACCTAAGTAATGTTAGTCTTGCTAGTTCCACTTTTGTAGAAGATAAGTTGTCCACTCCTACCTTAGCTGCTTTATGTTGTCTTCAGGTAAAGGAGATAAATTGTTGAAGCGCTGCATAATTAAGAAATATTGATTATGGTTTGATATATGTTTTCAAAAGTATTAATTGATTTGTGATGTTTTCAAAGTAAGCATGATTATTACCTCATTCCAGTTATCTGTAATGCCAGCTTGAATGATGGTCTTAATCGAAGACATCACATAGTACCCACATTCCCATGAATCTAGTTTTCTGTTACACTAAAATGACAAACTAAATATAGTCAAGAATTAAGATCATTGAATAACATAGTAAATGAATTAAAACTATAAATGCACCAAACCTTTGGATACAGGACTTGATTTAGCTGACCTCGAGATTTACCCATTACTCTATTTACATTAAAACACAAAGTAATATTAATATAAGTATCAAATCATAAAAAATTAAGGTCGACATGAATTTAAAAGTCATTTTTGGCAAAACACTTACCCTTGAAGCATGGTTTTCAAGTCATTTTTCATCTTCCTTTGTAGCAAACAGAAGAATACAACTGTAATTTTTTTGGGAATGAGGACCAACAGCTGCCAATGCGCCCTCTTTGGAACATCATAAATAGTTAGTAAACTAATTAAGTAAAATTTAATTACCTTTTACATAAAACAACACATACCCATCAATGTATGGCACAAGGTATATGTCTCTATTTGACTCAGTCATCCATGTTTGCAAATAATTTTGTTTTGTTTCAATTGTGTTTCCACAACGTTGAATGGTCTGAGGTTCAACAAATCCGTAAACGGAAGCCCAACCTTGGTCTACAATGACTGTGTCCATGTACCTATAACAACAAAGTTAACTTGTTACAAAGTAGGCATCTAAATTATAATATTATGGTAGAGAAAATTAACTATCTTACACGCACCAGAGTTGAATAATGGAAATATTCAACATCTTGTCTCCCGCAATGATCTCTGATACATCATTGAATGTGATATATACTGGCATATGGCACAATGGCATTAAAGAACAAACACAAACGTGTTAGAATACCCTAACAGAAGGAGGTAATATGCCTCGAATAACAACCGGTAACAATTGTTGCATCAATATATGACAATCATGAGACTTTAAACCAACTAACTTTAGCTCTTGCATAAAAACAAGGTTACTAATATTAGAAGAATAACCTTGTGGAACCTTCAAACTTCTTAAAGAGTTACAAAAACTTTGTTTTTCTTTTTTAGAAGAAGTATGACAGGTTGGGGGCAAATAGGTGCGTCTTCCTATTCTCTGTGGATGTAATTCTGTTCGTATTCCCATTTCAGCCAAATCTTGTCTTGCTTTTATTCCATCTTTGGTTTTCCCTTTCACGTTTAATAAAGTTCCGATGACACTTTCACAAACATTTTTTTGTACGTGCATCACATCAATATACAATGTCTAACATTAAGTTGCAGATGTACTTTTGCGATGTTTTCTTAATACAATGTCAATGTTTTTGACTTCGTTGTACACCTCTTCACCATTTTGGGGTCTGCACACAACCTCATCCTCAGCACTTCCATTGAATGCTTTTTTCAATCTACGATAAGGGTGATTGCGAGGAAGGAATTTCCGATGTCTTGTATAAACCGTCTTCTGACCATGCTTCAATTGAAGGTAACTAGTGTTTTCTTCACAAACCGGACATGCAAAATGTCCTTTGACACTATAACCGCTCAAGTTTCCATAGGTTGGGAAATCATTTATAGTGCAAAACAACATTGCACGCAAACGGAAATTCTCTTCAACATCTGAATCAAATACTTCGACACCTTCTTCCCACAACAATTTCAAATCATTAATTAAAGGTTTCGAGTAAACATCAATGTCATTGTCAGGTTGTTTAGGACCAGATATCATCATGGACAACATGACATATTTTCTCTTCATGCACAACAAAGGAGAAAGATTGTATATCATCAATATAATTGGCCATGAACTGTGTTTGCTACTTAAGTTCCCGTACGGATTCATACCATCAGTTGCAAGTGCAAGTCTTAAGTTTTTTGGATCTGCACCAAATTTTGGAAATGTTTCATCGATCTTCTTCCACTATGGTGAATCTGTTGGGTGTCGAAGAAGATTATCGCACTTTCTTCCTAAAACGTGCCATTTAAGGTTTTTTGCATCCTCCTTAACAGAGAACATATGTTTGAACCTAGGTATTATTGGCAAATACCACATGACCTTACCAGGTGCACCATCATTACCTTCTTCACCAGTGTTTTTGTCAGATTTATTTTTAAAACGGCTTAAACCACATGTTGGACAATACTTTAGCGAAGCAAACTCCTTGATGTACAAAACATAATCATTGGAGCAAACATGTATCTTCTGATATTCAAGACCCATTGGACATAAAACTTTTTTGGCCTCGTAATTTCGAATAGGAAGAGTATTATTTTCTGGAAGCATCTCCTTCAGCAACTCCAACAACTCCGTGAAACTTTTATCGGTCCACCCGTTCCTTGCTTTTAAACTAAAAAACTTCAAAGTTGCAGACAAATGTGTAAAGTTCGTGCAGCCTGGGTACAACAGTTGCTCTAAATCATTGATAAAAGAATCGTACAAATTAGCTCTTCTAAAGTTATCTTCACCAACATCACGTATCATGTCCTCTAAATGATCACTCATCCATTCTTCCACATAATTTGTTCCTCGTGACGTCATAGGCTGGTCCAGTACTTCTCCATGCCAAGTCCAAACAGTATACGTTCTCGTTATGCCGAACATGAATAAATGATCATGCAAATTGCCTAAGTCTTGTCGTATTTGATTAAGACAATGAACACAAGGACAAAAAGTTGTCATGTTCACAGACTTTGCATTTTCTTTAACATATTGCAAGAACACCGAAACACCCTTCTCATATTCTTCAGAGATGCGACGTGCATTCATCCAGCTTCGATCCATACTATGTTCGTAACATAGTTCATTAGTATAAAATTATTAACTCTCACAAGGTTAGGCCCTACCCATTCAGTAAAAATATTTTTCATAAATTGCTAAGACATGTGCAAAGAAGTCTGCATCATAAATTTGATAAAATTTCGGTAGCATTTCACATTGGTCTCCGAAATACACGAAATGAGAGTAGTCACAAGAATGACCACAACCAAATATGCATCCGGATAACAACACAAATAATGAACCGAAATTTCATCAGTCTTATGCATAAACTCCAACATACATGTTATAGCAAATTTATGAAATTTAATAAAAAAGATTAAAAGATTAATCGTTTGTGTTAAATTTCAAATGGGAACTAAGTTTCACTCATTGATTTGATACTAATGCATGCCAATTATAATAACACAACTAAACTTAATCACATGCATATACTAACAATCTACAAACACATGCATACCTAAAAGTCAATATGAAATCATATAAAAAAAAACCAATAAAATGTAAATTCACAATGCCAACATCATACACAAAAGCCAATAATATCCATACAAATTAAGTTTTCAACAAACAAGCTAACCTTTTTAGCATATTATATATAACCAATTTTGGCAAATGAAGTAGTGCACGCCCAATTATAGGTCAGAAAAGAAGTCCAAAAATAGTCCAAAACGCAACCCAACAAGACGTTTGAAACTACAACAAAACGCAAAGAAATGTAATTATAATCGGTTCAAATGAAAGATTTTTCATCAAAGACTAATTCAATCGGAGCAAGACTAAATTTAAATGGTCAAAAACACATAAAACGAACCTCTAATGGCGCGGCGGAGAAAATCTCTCGACGAAGAAGACGATGAATAGTGGTAACTACTCGCGGGTTCGCGTTCTGAAGTTTATGTTACTATAGACGTCGGTTAGCTATCGCGCCCGACGTCTATAATGTTATAGACGTCGGTCCACTCACTAATTTGACGTCTTTATGATTTAAATATTAATATTGGTACGGATTATAGACGTCAGGTCTATGCGCACCTGGCGTCTAATTGGACATAAACGTCGGATACCAGGTAGCCAACGTCTAGATTGCAGAATAATTATTACAGTTTCACCTAACTGTCAAGCTGTAGACGTCCGTTAGGAGGGGGCACAGACATCTATGTCTCAAACCATTAATGACACTCAACTACCTGTCAGGTTATAGACGTCTGTGAGTGCCACCCGACGTTAACTCGCGACTGTTCACCAACCTCTGAGACCTTTAGACGTCGGTGGTTGTAATGTTGACGTGTAAACTAGACTTTAAGCGTCGTGTTGTTCTTACCCGACGTCTATATATCGACTCTTCACCTACCTGGCAGACCTTTGGACGTTTTTGTTTAAGGGCCCCGACGTCTATAGTTCTTCACTCATCGGTTATGTCTGGCCCCGACATCTAGTTGCCCCACTTAATTACAAAGTTGCCACTGGTCATCGTGTTACGTCAGTGGACCAAACAACCAACATCGATGTGGTGACGTTAAACAACGTTTTTCCACTAGTGAAGTACGTTCTTGGTCTTCTCTGCTGCCATTTTACCATTCTTCCTCTCTTTGTTTTCATTTTTGTGGTGTCATTTTCCCATTCTCTACCTCTCGATATTTCCCCTTCCTTTCTCATCAATTGCTACCAAAAAAAGTCACCTCCTCCGATGTTGGTCCACTGTTGTTTTCGTATTCCGCCTTTCTCGCGCTCTCCATCAATGAGTAAAGGTGTCTTCTTTCTCGAAGGTTTGGACTTTGTTCGATGAGAAAAGGGGTTGTCATAGTCTCAAGGTTGGTAGAACCATGAATTAAAGGGTTATGCACTAGATACCATCAATGATGAACAACATGAGTCATTCATGCAAAAAAAAAATTAAAAAAAATCACCCATAGGTACACAAAAAATGATCTTGGGGAGTTAAGTTTCACCCAATTGGGAAGTCACGTATTAATTTTTGTACAAACCAACAATCAACCCCTGGTAATTGATTACAGGGATCCTATAATCGATTACCAGGGCATGACTTGGGCAAAAGTGGTCATGGACTTCACTTACCTTGGCTCAAACACTTATATGGGCTTTTTCTTCACAAATGAGTGGAGAAAATGTTTTTTGATGCATTAAACACCATCAATGATGAGGAATATGGATCATCCATGCCAAAAATTGAAGAACAAATCACCCAAAGGGACAAAAAATGACCCTAGGGAGTCATGTTCTCCTAGTTGGGAAGTCATGTTCAACTTTTTGTACAAACCATCAACCAGCCCCTGGTAATCAATTACAAGGACTCTATAATCGATTATCAGGGGCTAACAACTGGTTTGTACAAAACGTTGAACGTGATTCCCCAACTAGGAGAACTTGACTCCTTAGGGTCATTTTTTGTGTCCCTTTAGGTGATTTTTTTTTCATTTTTTTTGGCATGGATGACCCTTGATCCCCATCATTGGTGGTGTCTAGTATATCAAAACACATTTTACCCCACTAAATTGTGCATCAATTGGCATGACTTGGGCAAAAATGGTCATGGATTTTACCTACCTTGGTTCAAACACCAATATGGGCTTCTTCCTCCATAATTGAGTGGGTCAAATTGTGTTTTGATGCACTAAACACCACCCATGATGACCAACGTGAGTCATCCATGAAACAAAAGGAAAAAAATCACTCAAAGAGACACAAAAAATCACCCTAGGGAAGTCAAGTTCTCCCAGTTGAGGAGTCATGTTCAACTTTTTGTACAAACCTGCAATCAGCCCTTGGTAATCGATTACAGGAATCCTGTAATCGATTACCAGGGCATGACTTGGACAAAAATGGTCATGGACTTCACTTATCTTGGCTCAAACACTTATATGAGCCTTTTCTTCCACAATTGAATGGGTCAAACTTTGTTTTAATGCACTATACACCACCAATAATGACCAACATTAGCCATCCATGTAACAAAAGGAAAAAAATCACCCTAGGGTGTCAAGTTCTCCCAATTGGGGAGTCATGTTCAACATTTTGTACAAACCAGCAATTAGCCCCTGGTAATTGATTATAAGGACCCTGTAACTGATTACCAGGGCATGACTTGGACAAAAATGGTCATGGACTTCACCTACCTTGGTTCAAACACCTATATGAGCCTGTTTTCTCCATATTGCAATAGAGTAAGATGTTTTTCATGCACTAAACACCAAAAATGATGAATAAACTTAGTCATTCATCTCAAAAAATTGACGGATGATCAATTACTCGAATAATTAATTGCATAAATTATCACAATCATCAATTGTAATCTGCTGGAATCCTTCCTGACACAGTCCTCTTAGTCATATTTTTACATTTCATTGTACGTGTAGTTTAGCTTGCAAGGAGCATGGGTCACTATAAATACCCAGTTCCTCACTTGTATTCCTCACTTTTGAGATTAATGAGAATTTGGTTTTCTAAATCAGAAAATAATTCTATCTTGAAAGTCAGGCTAAAGAGTCCAAGAGACCTCCTTTAGCCACCTTCCAAGCACACCTCATTATTTCATTTTCCATTATCCTCAACGTGTTTCTCTCTCATATCCACGCTGCACCACTCATCAGAAGCCACGCCTCTGCTTCTTGCGTCAGCGTCGTACATGTCAGTCATTTTCCTCAAACGCATCAGACGCTCCACTTGTATTCTCGCGTCTCAGAATCATTCTCTCACATTATCCACTTCAAAGAAACCTTCTCTGCTAGTGTTTCTGCCACTAGAGCACCGAGCTTCGTCTTCCACCTCAGATCTACATCCCTCCATTGGTAAATTGTTTCTCCTTCTTAGATTCATCTTCTCATCGCCATTTCGTCACCTTTGACCGATCGTTTTTGGCCTTTCTCTGCCATCTCACCGATTAAAACCTTCGTTCATCATCTTTGTCCATTTCTACCGATTGTTTTTGGCCTTTGGACCGATTAAACACCTTTTCACCATTTAATCTTTGTTTTGAACCGATTAATCGGTTCATTTTGAGAGTCTCTCGCTTTCTAGGGTTCATTCGGTCTAGGTTTTGGATTTTTGAGTTCCTTCTCTCTCGATCTAGAGATTATTCTACATTTCTGTTGCATCTTCTTCTCTCTGGAAGAAACTTCAAGGATTTGCGTCACACCTACAGTCTATTTCTCGGAGCCATTCTTCCATCATAATCACTTTGGACAATAGCTTTACACTCAAAATATTTCAGACACCAATGATGACAACTAAGAGTTGAAATGACATTTATGAGTAATGTATTAGTCAATAAGAATGATGAATGGTAATATCTACATATATATTAACATTGCCAATAATTATTGCATTCCATTTACATATACAAAATCTACAATGATCTTTTATTGTCAACCTCATTAAAAAAAAGTTGAATATACAAATCATTGTCATTTCAGACCATATTAGGTGTAGGGAGTTCTTAATGCACGACTCTTGTAATGTACACGTCATCCTTCCTTCATGCGCTTGTACATATTGCTTTGGTAAATGGAAATGCCTCCCTCGCCTTCGAAGTGAGTGTTCAACATGTGTTCAATATATTTGCATGCATATTAAACTAAATAGAAAGAGAAAAACGAGTAAAAATTGACTTACTTTATGTGGAAAACTGATCGAGTGAAGGAGAAGAGCTCACTAGAGTGATCACCTAGATACATTCTTATCGTCAAAGAGATGATTCAGGAGTTAGAAATCTTAGAAAGAATGGAGATTAAACTTAGAGAATAAGTTTTAGAGAGATGATCAACGTTTTAGATAATGAGACGTGTTTATAAAATTCTATTTATATTATTAAATTATTTTATATTTAAACAATCGATCTCATTATTTTAAAATACTTATTAACTCTAATACTCTATTTTCTAAATTCTTAGATATTTTTTTATCAGTTACCCCTGAAAAAATAAACACTTGTAAATAATTATTAATATCACATTAAATATTTTCTCAATTCATTATTATTATTATTATTATTATTATTATTATTATTATTATTATTATTATTATTATTATTTTAAACTAGTAAAATAAGTAATTAAAAAACTTATTTTCCTTATATCTTGTCATAACGACTCTCCATATGTTAAAAGAAGTAAAGTTTATTATTATTATTATTAGATTTCATTCATTAAATTAAATGTTAATTTTATTTATACATTTATTTATATTTTTATCAGGGTTAAATATGTTTTTAGTCCCTAAACTATCAAGCGAATTTGTTTTTAGTCTCTCTTTCAAATTAAGCTACATTTTGATCCTTCTACTTAAGGAAACCATAATTTTTCATCCTCTAAAGCTAACGACGTTAAAAACCAGTTGAAGTGGCTAACAGTAGTGTGCCACATCATTTGTTTCTGACACGCAGTCAATTTTTTCGGCTTTTCTCCCTCCCTCACTGGCTCGTCTCCTTCCTTGCATCTTCTGCACATTATTTTTTGTGTTTTCTTCCAAACTTCCGTGTGATCCGCCGCTTGATCTTCGATGGCTTCAGTTGCGGCGAGACCTCCAGCTACCGTTATCGTCAGCGTGGCGACGAAGAAGGAAACCTTGGTGACTTTAGCTTGGTGGCTAGCCATGCAGAGAAGGAGGAGAGGTCGGCGAAGCTGTCGGATCAGCTGAACGCGACAAAGACGAAAACAGATGCGGAGGCGGAGAGGAAAGAGGAGGCATTGGCGAAGCTGAAGCAGGTGATGAAGGAGTTGCACAAAGAAGACCTCTCGATGCGGAGAATTGATAACGGTCTAAAAATCGTTATTTTCATGCTTAAATTTGATAGTAAAACACACCCTTTATGGCTTAGAATGAGCTTTAAATCAAGTAAAACACTTAGTTGTGTCTTGTGAGAGTTAAAAGTTGGTTTTAGCGATATTATGCTTGATTTACATTATTTTGCAAGGTTTTTAGATGAATTAAAGATGGAAGTGAAGTAAAGTGGACTTAGACCCATGAAAGAAGGAGAAAAATGATGAAAAGAAGGGTCAAGTGAGGCGCTGAGCGCTAGAATGGTCCGCTGAGCGCTCAGAGCGATTAGAGGGAAACCGCTCAGCGGCAAAACTAACCGTTGAGCGGTTCAAAGCGGCAAAAGGCAAACCACTGAGCGGTGCACTTAGGCGCCTGGGCGGTTGTCTGTTTTTATTAGTTAGATTCTGTAATCTTTCTATTATCTTTTTGGGCTTATATATAGCCTCAGTACGAATTAGAAGGGGAATCTTTTGGCAGAGGAAGACGACACAACACTCTTTTCACCCCTTGGAGGAGGATTTTGGATGTGGGAGCTCCAACCTACCAAATATAGGGTTTATCTTTTCATTCTTTCCATTCAATTCATCTAGTTCATCATGATTATGGTGAACTAAATCCTTTGTTGTTGGGGAACAATGTAATCTTTTGAAACTCTCATATATTTAAATTCTAATTTATTTCATATGCTTGTCATATATTTATTTATCAATTGTTGGGTTCTCATTTGTACTTTAATGCTTTTATTGTTTAACTCATTCATTAAAGGCTGTTTGTCTTTATCGATATGGGGACGTACGATAATGTCATGAACTGGAGACAAATTCCTTGATTATGCTAATACCGCCTAGGGATAGGGGTAGGACAGTCAATTGTATTTGCTTCCGATCGCATTCCATTATTGGTTACTAGGGGAGGCTAGGGATAGCAAGCCGGTAATTAATAATAGGCTCTTTTCACCAAGGGATTGGGTTAAGGGTAGACTAGAAAGTTTGCATGATAATTAGATAAATAAGTGAAGTAAATAAGAAGAGTAGATATATGAGAGTGGATAAGATGAAATTGTAAACCCCAACACTAGTGCAGAAACGCTATTTAACGTCGGTTAATTTGGGCTTTTAACCTCACTTTCACAACCAACGTCTATACGGGTGACGTCTATGGGACGTCGCAAATCCTCCGAACTGACGTCTATATAGACGTCAGTTAACGATATCGACCGACGTCTATATAGACGTCTGCTTATACTCACACCGACGTCTAATTACTCTATATAGACGTCCACCTAGGTTTAAACCGACGTCAACATGAATATATAGAAGTTGTAAATGACACTAACCAACATCTATGTTCCTTATAGATGTCGGACCATGCACTAACCGACGTCTAACAAAGGCGTTGTGTTTTAGTGCAGTTTTGATCCAGACTTTCGATAGCATAGTGCAACACTCTCCTCTAGCTATTTTCCCCACAAAAAAAGCTTGTGGCTTTTGAATCTTCTATGACATTTCAACCCAATACCGAACCTGGGTCCATGACTACTTCCCATTATTCAATTGTAAAAGAAAACAATTACGGTGACACGAGAACTAGACAAGGACCCAAGTTCCATTTTGAGTCGAGAAGCCATAGAAAACTCAAAATATCGCCACTCTTCTTGTGAGGAAACCAGCAAAGGGAGAATGTTACACTGTGTTACCCAAAGAAAGGATCAAAACTGCACTAAAACACAACACAAAGAAAGTCAAATTTTAATTAGTTGAACGACAAGATAATCGATAAAAAACTAAAGAAAGTTTAAACGGTAAAGCATAAAAAAAAAACCACGCTCCTCGGATGCAAGAGAGAGAAAGAAGAGGATAAAGACAATGACGTTATGAGAAACCACAATGCAATGCCGCAAGAGATAAAAAGTAGAGGTGCGCAAGCGAGTAAAAGAAGAGGAAAAGCAGAGAAAAAGGAGAAGAGATGAAGACATAATCAGAAACTGAATGGCGATAAGAGTCTATAGTCTATTTAAAATGAAATGGGGCGTCGGTTGCTCTAGAAACCGACGACGTCGGTGTTTCAGGGGATTCGACGTTTATTCTACGTCAAAGAAGCTGAAAAGATTGACGTTTGATTTCCTGTCAGGGTAGTTCACGTCGGTGCCCCTCCCAACCGACGTCTAAATTAAAGAATTTTTGTCTTCCCGCCTTCCAGACAGGCCTTAGATGTCGTCATTTGACTATCTAACGTCTAAGCGCCTGGGAATTAGGCGAACAACATTAATTGTAGCCCAGTCGACGTCGGGTTTTCAGGGGATCCGACGTATATGCGACGTCTAAAGCTGAACCGGTTGATGTTTGATTTCTTGTCAGTGACTTGAACGTCACTGCCTTTTTCTTGCCGACGTCGAATTGACTGTCTTATCACATACCTCAGGCAATTGGACGTCGGATAGTTGGCAGGTGCGACGTCTATGATGTCATAGACATCGCCTAACAGCGAAACTGACGTCTAGTTTTCCAATATATTTACAATATAGCCACCGTGCAGTAATAGACGTCGGTTTTTCACGAAACTGACGTCTAATGGGTGACGTTAAACAACGTTTTTGCACTAGTGCAACAACACCATTCATCCATAGTTTTTCAAAGCCAATTGAATCAACTGCATTTGCATGTTTATTTTTGTTCTTTGCATATAACCACCAAATTAATTCTTTTCTCAAGTCTTACACGATTTGTTTACATGAAAAGTAAGGCCTAAGAGTCCTTTGGGAAGAAAGATATTAGGTTTACCAATTATATTACTTGATAACGATCTGGTACACTTGCCAGTGGCTTAGCAAGTTTTTGGCGTCGTTGCCGGGGACTCGTGGTATAGCTTATCTAGTAGTGTAAACTGATTAAGTTTGACTTGATTGTATATATTTTTTTTTATCTTTTTATTTTTTATATAAAAAAAGTGCTACTAGGGTTTGTGTTTCTTGTGCATGCAGCAAGAGCCCAGACATACTAGGAGCAAGAAAAATACGCAACCTCTTCTTGAAGGCTTAAGCGAGGCAAGGGGGAGAAGGAGAGTCAGATGCCCATCTAGGGATTTGTTTCCTTCCCCTGACAAATTATTATCACATTCACCAGATAGAAGAACAGAGGAGATGGCTGAAAGAACTCCTCCAAGACGCACTCTTGCAGACCAATCGAATGCGGTTGGCCCTTTCCATTTTAACAGCATAGTCATGCCTACGGATCAAACAACCAACATGGTGATGAATCTAGCGCTTATACACCTGGTGCAAAATAAACAGTTTCATGGCCTGTTAAATGCGAATCCCTATGACCATTTGACAGCGTTTAGTGAAATATGCAATACAGTGAAGATGGCAGGTGTATCAGATGATAGAGTGAGGCTTAGCTTGTTCCCTTTCTCATTGGAAGGCAATGTTATGACATGGCTCAATTCCTTCCCTGAAGGGACATTTACAACATGGGAGGCTTTGGCTACAAAGTTTGTCAACAAATATTTTTCGCTGTCTAAAGTTACTCAGGGAAAACTGGAGATCTCATCATTTAAGCAAGGCATGGAAGAAACTCTAAGTCAAGCATGGGAGCGATTCAAAGGCCTACTCAGGAAAACACCAGTTCACGGATTTGACAAGACAACCATTGTTCTTGCTTACCTTAGTGGACTGAACATGCAGTCGAAAAGGACGTTGGACGCCTCAACTAGAGGTGATATCAAACAAAAGACTGAGGATGAAGCCTATGACTTGATAGAAAGTATGGCAGCTAACGGACAAGAAGCATATAGTGAAAGGGGCGCACCAACACAACAAAGAGGAGTCTTGCACTTACCTGCAAATGATGCAATGCTAACCCAAAATCATCTTTTGACCCAAAAGCTAGACAGATTAACAAAGATCCTCTCACAACTTCCAAAGGAGTTTCACAATGTTTCTCAAGCACAATAGCTATGTGATCTTTGTGGTGGTGACCATATTAATGGTCAATGTGCTATACTTGAGGAGATGTAGCAGGAAGCTAACTACATGGGGAACCAATACCAGTACAGATAAGGGAATTTCACCCAAGGCAATCCTAGCCAGGGTTGGAAGAATCATCCAAGTATTGGTCAACAACAGAATAACCCATCAAGGCAACCAGGAGGCTTCAAGCAACAACAACCTTTAACGATGTGGCAGTAGGTTACACATCTGACAGAGTTTGTTAAAGATATGAGTGAAAGATTTGATAAATTCATGAAAGTCTATGAGTCCAATCGCGCAAGTGACCAAGCTACTTTAAGATCACTAGAGATGCAAATTGGACAACTATCGAAAAGAGTAGAAACCACTGAAAAAAACCAGTTTAGGGTTAACACGTTAACCCTAAGGAAGAATGCAAAGATGTGGTGATAAGTGATAGAAGAAGTGCTGAAAGGGAAGTTATAGAGATTGAAAGTAGTGATGAAAAGGAGGAAAGAGAAGCCATTGAGATTAGTAGCAGTGAAGGGGAAGAAGAAGAGGAAGCAAGAGTTAGTCATAATTAGCAGAAAAGAGAAATTTATAATCAAATGACTATTGTGCCTTCAATTATTAAACAGATTCCTGCAAGGATGAAATTTTATTTTGGAGATATGATAGATTTAGCTGAAGATGATGATGAGCAGGAATTTGAGATTCAACCTCCGAAGAATTATCCGCTTAAAGTAAAAGATCCAGGTTGCTTGAATTTGGCATGTATGATTAATGATGTTGATATAAGAGAAGCAATGATAGATTCTGGATCTAGTATTAACATGATGCCCATGTGTTTTTTTAAGAAAATTGGAGGGTTAATGTTAAAACCGTCTAATCTTACGGTGACAATGGTGGATGCTTCAGTTAAAACACCATTTGGCATGGTGGAAAATGTGGTTGTACGAGTGGAGCAACTAGAATTTTTAGCTGATTTTATCATCATGGGCATGGACGACGAGGAAAGAATTCCAGTAATTCTTGGAAGACCTTTCATGGTGTTGACTCATTGGTAAGTGTACCAGATCGTTCAAGTAATATAATCGGTAAAGCCCAATATCGTTCTTCCCAAGAGACTCGAAAGGCCTTATCGTTCGTGTGAATTAAAATCGTAAGACTTGTAAAAAAAAGATTAGTTTTTGTGGATGCAAAGACAGAAAATAAGCATGTAATGTATTTGATTCAATTGACGAAAAGACTATGGATGAATGGAGTTGTTGGGGGTTGATAATTTCATCTAATTCGCTCCCTCTTATCTACTTCTCTTGTTTAATGTGCTTGATTATCTAATTGTTATGCAAACTTTCGTCGCCTACCCTTAACCCAATCCCTCGAAGAAAAGAGCCTATTACTAATTACCAGCTTGTTATCCCTAGCCTCCCCTAGCAATTAGCAATGCATTACCGAACAGAAGCAAAAAAAATTGATCGTCCTACCTCCTTATCCTTAGGTGGTATTTCATTAATCAAGGAATTTCTCACCAGTTCATGACAGTACTACATGTTCCCGTATCAATAGAGACAAACAACAGTTATCGAATGAGTTAAACGATAAAAGC
>NW_014542365.1:825075-834116 GCF_000741045.1 Vigna radiata var. radiata | reverse complement strand
AAGAGAGTTTCAAAAGATTACATTGTTTCCCCCAACAACAAAAGGGTTTAGTTCACCATTGTCATGGTGAACCTAGATGAAAAATAATGGAAGAATGGAAGAGCAAACCCTAGATAGGATGAAAAGGAGCATAAGCATCCAAGAAATCTTCTCCAAGGAGTGAAAATTAGGTCTGGCCGCCCTCTTCTGTCAAAAGAATGAGATTGAAATCGTAACAGGGCTATTTATAGTTGAGCAGTGTCACAGAAAACAGGCCCAGACCCAGCGGACAACCGCCCAGCGGCACACTTATGCTGTGCGACGGTTTGCCAATAATCGCGCCACCGCTCGGCGGCAGGGGGCCACCGCCCGACGGTTTGCCCCTAATCGCAAATCTGCCCAGTGTCCACGCTAGGTGCCTCCTCCTCGCATTGGACCGCCTAGCGGTGAATTTTGCCGCCAGGCTGTTCCTAAACTCTTCTTTTCTTCAATTTTCTTCTTCTGTCTTGAGTCTAAGACCTTCATCTTCATCCCCAATCTCCACTTTCATCAAAATCACTTTAAAACAATGCAAAACAAGCATAATATCGCTAAAAACAGCTTTTGACTCTCGACTGACTCATTTATTGGGTTTTACTTGATTCTAAGTTCATTATAAGTCTTAAAGGGTGTAATTTGGTTTAAAATGACATATGAAAATAATTGTTTTTCAACCGTTATCACAACCCCAAACTTAGAACTTTGCTTGTCCTCAAGCAAACAAAACAAAACAGCAAACAAAACAAAGCTTGGCTTCCTACTATTTCATCCAATGATTCAACATTCCTAAAGTACATGACAAGAACTACTCAACTTCAGATTTTCGGTGGAGTCAAATCAAGATGCATTCAATTTTCCACTTCAGTTCAGTTCACAAGTTACTCAACAGATGTTACACATTATGAATGACCAATCCACTAAGCAAAGATGCAATCATGAAATTTAGGTATTTTCACCAGGCAAGTGTTTCACTCAATCACTCAAGTATTTAGGGTAACACTCCAACACTCTATCATTCACAAGTCATATGAAATAAAATTGTCATTCATCTAAAACAACCAAAATCCTTACATGCAAATACCATCAAAAGGACTTTTCCAAGGCTTGTAATGAGGCTGGGCTAACAAGAAGAATTGGTTTTTTCTGGAATACAAAGTCCTTGAGTTAAGAGAGCTATCATAGTATTCAACATTTAAGCAGAACTCTCTTCCTCACCAATCTCACTTATTCCCAAATTTTTCCCTTTTCTTTTTCATTGAGCTCATCTTCATGTTTTTTCTTCTTTTCTTTTCTTTTTCTCTTGTATTTTTCTTTTAGAACATTTGAGCTCAATGCTTTTTCAATTGCTTTTCAATTTTCCCCCATGCAACCCCAAACTTGAACCTTTTCCTCACATACAATTAAGCTCATCCCAACTCAAGGTAAAGAATTTCAAGACAAGGGTTCACATCTTGTTTAAGGCTAAGGTTCAAAAAGGGCATAATATTTTCAAACACTTTGGGTGAAAATTTAGCTAGAGAAGGGTTTTCAAAAATGGCCTTGATCATATGACATTCACATGCAATTCAATAACTCATCAAGATTAAGGCAATATCATTCATGCTTTCCTGTGAACAATACATACAACAATGAAAACTCTGGAGCTCAATACCTCACACAACATGCTTTCTCACACAATATTCATTCATACATCCTGCCTAGCATCGTGCCCACAATCATAATTCATCACCTATCTGTTTCACAGAATATCAACATGCAATGTAGCTCAATTATCATCCACATCAAATCATCATCAAATAGTCTCATCATGCAAATTATTCAGGCAAACATCTTCAGAAAAAGTATTCAAGCCAAGCATACACACTAAAAATAAAATTCAACCTATTCTAAGAATTTAAATGCAAAGGTAAAAGAGAGAATCTAGGTTGCCTCCTAGTAGCGCTTGTTTAACGTCATGAGCTTGACCCAAACCTGTTTAGCACTTGTCAGTAAGTGCAAATCCTTCCAACACCCATCAGTAGGTGTACCTTCCTGTGTTCTTCAGTAATTTCCATAAAATTTAGCATCCCCCAGTAGATGTCACCCAAAAATTGTTCCGAAAATTCAAAATTTTACGAGTTCAACAAAAACATAAAACAAATAAAAATGTTTTAAACTAGAAAAAGTGCTCTCCAGCAAATCAACTCTTCTTCTTCATGTTGGGATCTTCATCGTCCCACTTGCTCAACTTTCTTCTATCCACTCTTCGAATTGTTGTGGAGTAAGGCCTTCTGATCTCTACCATTCCCTCCTCCTTAAGCTTCATATTCACAATCCATTTCCTGTTTTTAAATCGCACTGACATGCCACGCAGGAATGATGTGTCCTTTGAGTGGATTGATTCCTCTATGCTTGCCTTCTTTTCCTCAAGAATATGCAAAACATTAAATTGTTAAGACAATCAATACCTGTGGTGTTTATTCCTCCATCATGGACATGTATAACCATCTTAGAAGTCCTCATGGAAGGTCTTCCCAAGATTAACGAAATTCTTCCCTCATTGGCCATGTCCACAACTACAAAGTCAATTAAAAATTCCAACTCATTAATTCAGAAAGTTGCATCTTCCATCATACCGATTGACTTCTTAATAGATCCATCCGCAACCGTCAGGGTAGTGTTTGCTGGTTTTAATTTTAGCCCTCCAATCCTTTTGAAAGCACTAAAAGGCATCAGATTAACACGTGATCCTGAATTGATCATGGCTCTCCCTATGTCCACATCATTGATCACGCAAGGAAGTGTCAAAGTCCCTGAATCCTTCAATTTTGGCGGATGATCCTTCTTTCTAGGCTTAACCAACCGGTCCTGATTGCCTTCATCATCAAGATCAATTACCTCACCAAGATAATACTTGATCCTCTTGTCATACTCAGGAATTTGTGGAGATGCTCCAGGAGTAACGGTTACCTGATTGAAGATTTCTCTGAATGACTCTTGGTAACTGTCTTTTTCCTTTTCTTTGTCTTCTCTTTTCTCTTCCTAGTTCTTCTGTTCATTAGCCTCACGGTCATGAATTCTCTCCTCATCTTCATCCCCACTGCTCCCAATCTCAATTATTTCCTCTGCTGACTTCCTTTTTCTGCTTGTCATAACAACTTTGCATTCATCTTTAGGGTTAACATCAGTATTAGCCCTAAACTGATTTTTCTCTATGGTTTCTATTCTTTTTGACAATTTCCCAATCTGTGTCTCCAATGGTCTGAAGCTAGATTGATCACTATTTAGTTGAGACTCGTAGACTTTGAAGAATTTATCATGTCGGTCGTTGAGGTCTCTGACTGTCTCTGTCAAGCTGCTCACTTGCTGCCATAAAGGTGATGGTTGTTGCTGCCGAAAGCCTCCTACAGGTCCAGAAGAATTATTCTGATTTTGCCGTACACTAGGGTGGTTCTTCCAACCTTGGTTGGAACTGCCTTGGTTGAAAGCACCTTGCTTGTACTGAAACTGGGCTCCCATGTAGT
The DNA here is from genome assembly GCF_000741045.1 of Vigna radiata var. radiata. Classification (NCBI taxonomy): domain Eukaryota; kingdom Viridiplantae; phylum Streptophyta; class Magnoliopsida; order Fabales; family Fabaceae; genus Vigna; species Vigna radiata. The sequence goes on along the minus strand of NW_014542365.1, from coordinate 830,595 downwards.
TAACATCCTGCTGCAACTCCTCAGGGAAAGCACATTGACCATTGATATGGTCACCACCACATAAATTGCAAAGTTGATGAGTCTGAGAAAAATTCCTTACCCCCATTGGAAATTCAGCAAGGATCTTTGTTAGCTTGTCCAATTTCTGGGTCAGGAGATGATTTTGAGCCGCCATTGCATCATTAGCAGGGAGATGCAAGAGTCCTCCTTTTTGCGCGCCTCTCTCACTATGTACCACCTCACTCATACCCATGCTCTCAATCAATTCATAAGCCTCATCTTCAGTCTTGGTATTTATGTTGCCTCCAGTTGAAGCATCTAACGTCATTTTAGACTGAGTATGTAGGCCTCCAAGGAAGGCAAGTAAGTATGAAGTCTTGTCAAGTCCATGGACAGGGGTCTTTCTTAACAAGCCTTTAAATTTGTCCCATGCTTGACCCAGAGTTTCCTCCATTCCTTGTTTGAATGCAGAGATCTCTAACTTTCCTTGATTAATCTTGGTTGGCAGGAAGAATTTGTTCACAAATTTTGTTGCCAACGCATCCCAATTTCTGAATGTCCCTTTAGAGAATGAATGCAACCATGCTTTGGCGTTTCCTCCAAGCGAGAAAGAAACAGACTGAGTCTAACCCTATCATCAGAGACTCCATTTATCTTCACGGTATTGCAAATCTCGCTGAAAGTGGTTAAATGATCATATGGATTTCCATCTAACATTCCATGAAACTGATTACTCTGGACAAGTTGGATAAGAGCAGGGTTCATAACCATATTGGTTGCATTGTCTGTAGGCAAAGCTATGCTGTTAAAGTTCATAGGACCCACGATGTTGGATGCGTCCCCAAGTGTACGCCTAGGAGGAGGTTGGTCCGTCATCTCCTCAATATTTTGTGCAGAGGTCTCAAATGAAGGGTGCAAAAGTTCTTCAGGAGAAGGAAAGTTTTCACTTGCAAGGCGTCTAACTTTCCTCCTTCTCCTGTCTGAGAGTCCTTCCAAGAGAGGTTGTTGGTCTCTTCTGCTTCTAGTGTGTATTGTTTCCTGCATACACAAGAAACACACCCTAAAAGCACTTTTACAGAAAATAAAACAAAATTAAACAAAACAGAATAAAAACAAATAATTACAACAAGTCAAATGTCAATCAATTCACACTACTAAAAATAACCTCGAGTCCCCAGCAACGACGCCAAAAACTTGTTGACTCACTGGCAAGTGTACCAGATCGTTCAAGTAATATACTCGGTAAAGCCCGATATCGTTCTTCCCAAGAGACTCGAAAGGCCTTATCGTTCGTGTGAATTAAAATCGTAAGACTTGTAAAAAAAAGATTAATTGTTGTGGATGCAAAGACAGAAAATAAACATGCAATGTATTTGATTCAATTGACAAAAAAAACTATGGATGAATGGAGTTGTTGGGGGTTGAAAATTTCATCTAATTCGCTCCCACTTATCTACTCCTCTTGTTTAATGTGCTTGATTATCTAAATGTTATGCAAACTTTCTTGGCCTACCCTTAACCCGATCCCTCAGGGAAAAGAGCCTATTACTAATTACCGGCTTGCTATCCCTAGCCTCCCCTAGCAATTAGCAATGCATTACCGAACAGAAGCAAAAATAATTGATCGTCCTACCTCCATATCCTTAGGTGGTATTTCATTAATCAAGGAATTTCTCACCAATTCATGATAGTACTGTACGTTCCCGTATCAATAGAGACAAACAACAGTTATCAAATGAGTTAAACGATAAAAGCTTTAAGCGTAGATGAGAACCCAATAATTGATAATCAAAGCATATGAAGAAATTTATAAATAAACAAGAGTTTCAATAAAAGAGAGTTTCAAAAGATTACATTGTTTCCCCCAACAACAAAAGGGTTTAGTTCACCATTGTCATGGTGAACCTAGATGAAAAATAATGGAAGAACGGAAGAGCAAACCCTAGATAGGATGAAAAGGAGCCTAAGCATCCAAGAAATCTTCTCCAAGGAGTGAAAATTAGGTCTGGCCGTCCTCTTCTGTCAAAAAAATGAGACTGAAATCGTAACAGGGCTATTTATAGCTGAGGAGCGTCACAGAAAACAGGCCTAGGCCCAGTGGACAACCGTCCGGCGGCACACTTATGCTGCCCGGCGGTTTGCCCATAATCGCGCCACCGCCCAACGGCAGGGGGCCACCACCCGGCGGTTTGTCCCTAATCGCAAATTCGCCCAACGTCCACGCCAGGTGCCTCCTCCTCGCATTGGACCGACTAACGGTGAATTTTGCCGCCGGGCGGTTCCTAGACTCTTCTTTTCTTCAATTTTCTTCTTCTGTCTTGAGTCTAAGACCTTCATCTTCATCCCCAATCTCCACTTTCATCAAAATCACTGCAAAACAAGCATAATATTGCTAAAAACAGCTTTTGACTCTCGACTGACTCATTTATTGGGTTTTACTTGATTCTAAGTTCATTCTAAGTCTTAAAGGGTGTAATTTGGTCTAAAATGACATATGAAAATAACTGTTTTTCAACCGTTATCACATGGAAACGTCCAAGATGTCTATTAGTGTCCATGATGCAAGGATCATGATGAGAGACAAAGAGAATGTATTCGTTTATACTTGATCTAAAGAGAAGAGTGCTAGAATTAAAAAGAGAGCCAGGCATAAAAAGTCAAGAAGAGAAGCTGCTCCAGAGGACAACACATCAGGTACCAATTCTAATAGTTGTAATGTTTTGCAGGTACCTAAAGATGAAGAGGTTGACAAAGGAGGTACTATCCACTCCGAATATACACCACTTCCGATAGGAGCACAAGTGAGATTCAAGAATAGGAAGTGGCTTGTTATTAAGATTCGGGAAGATGGCAAGCTGGAAATCAGAAAACCATTCACAAGAGCCATAAAGAAAGTGGATAGAAAGCAACTTATGAGTTGGGTTGATGAAGATCCCAACCGGGATGGAATTACTTGAATATATTTAATCCCACCTTGTATAAACATTTGTAGTTTTAGGATTATTGGATATGTAATTTATTGAATTTTTGAACACTCTTTGGGTAGCATCTACTGAGGGATGCTAAATTCTTATATATCCACTAAAGGATACAAGGCAAGTACACCTACTGAAGGGTGTTGGAAGGATAAGCACTTACTGAAGAGTGCTAAACAGGTTTGGGTCAGGCTTGTGACGTTAAACAAGCGCTACCTGGGAGGCAACCCAGTTGATTGATTTGTTTTTAATCCTGTGTTAAGTGCATTGCACGTTTAATTATTGCATCTGAGAGGGGAAAGACATATATTTGAAAAATTGAAGGTTGAAATTGAGTGCTATAAGGAAAGATTACTCAAAGAAAGCAAAAGAAGAAGAAGTGAAATTAACCACAGACCGTTGAGCGGTTGTGGCGCTGATGGTCTCAGCTTTTCTTAAAAGTTGGGCGGTTTTCTAATTTTTTTCACTTTGAAACCCTTCTTTGCATTTCGCCTGAGCAGTCTCCCTGAGCCCTAACACTCTCCTTTCACTTTCAAGAGCTTTTTAGAGAGATTTCCTCACTTTCTCATCACCCACTCACCAAAAATTCAATTTTCTACCATTGCTTTGTCAAAGTTTGGGGTTTTTGGTTGAGGGACTTGCATTGGAGAGGACATTCATCATCAATTGATCAATTTTTCTGCAAGCATTCACAATCTCCACTCAAGTAACTATGTGAATTCATGTTTAGGGTTTCTATTTTGGGATTTGTTGATGAACATGCTTAGGAACATGATAAATTGGGGCTTTTGATTTCTATGCATGAATTGATAGAATAGGAACTGTTTGAACCGATTGAATTGTATGATTGTGGTCTGGATTGATGAAATTAGCAAAAGAGTGGAGATTAGGATTATTTAGGAAGGGATTTTGAAAAACCCTAGTCGTCACCGCTGAGCGGTCTGTTTTGGCACTGCTTAAGGCAAACTGCCTGGGCGGTCTTCATGGACGCTGAGCGGTCTGCAGCTGTTTTGCCTAAATGTTGAAATTGTTGGATGTTTGTGTGTTGAGGAGCCCTGTTTTTCCTCAAGAATTGTATGATCTGATGATGTACTAACCTCTAATGATGTTTTTGTGAATATTGTTGGATGTATTTGATTTAATGTAGTAATGTCTACCTCAAGAAGAGTTAAAATAATGGGCAACAAAAGGATGGAACCATAGAGACCCAGGAGATTCTATTCTTCTAGGTTCCTTTCAAGGAAACATGAAGAACATTATGTTACAGTCTAGGAGAGGCGTTTGCTGATGGAGAGAAAAGCCATGTACATCCCTGACTTAGCTCCAGAGTTTGGTTTGGAGATTGAAAGGCGAGGATGGGAGAGACTGACGACATACCCAGCATCAGCCAATATTGAGTTGGTGAAGGAGTTCTATGCTAATGCCTTGCCTAGAGGAGGAGTGTCCGCATGGAGATACATGAGCTATGTGTGTGGGCACTTGATCAACTATGATCCTTACACCATTAACGCCTTCCTAGGGACTGAGTGGCCAGGAGAGCAGTGTAGGTATGCTGCTATACTAGGGGAGGCCAGGGATTATGAAGACATTGAGCGAGTGATGTGCATCCCTGGGAGGAATTTTCAGAGAAACCCTAACGAAGCACCAATTAACATCCTTAGGGCAGATTTAACTCCCCTAGCCAAATACTGGATGGCATTTACACATGCCAACATCCAGCCATGCTCTCATGTTTCCGACATCACTTTACATCGGATCCTAGTTATCTATTGTATGCTGAGGCAGATGGACGTGAATGTTGGTAAGATCATTACCAGCGAAATTCTGAGTTGTGCCAACACCGTGAGTAGCAGGACACCACTGGGACATCCGTCCCTGATTACATATTTGTGGCAGCATGCAGGAGCGGACACTACAATTCCACCCAGCATTTGACAGGGATTTTTCTTTTTCTTTTTCTTTGTACTTTGAATTAGTAGTATAGGTTGAATTTATGTTTGAGTCTATGCTTGGCTTGTACACTTATTTGGATAATGGTTCAATTTTATTGCATGATGAGTTACTTGCTATTGATGATTGATTGTGGATGATGATTGAGAATGTGTGAATGTTGATATCCAGGTTGATGGTTCATGAACTATGTGAACAGATGAGTAAGTGATTCTTGATTGTGATTTTGATGCTAAGCAGGATTCATGAATGAGAAGTGAGAAAGCATGATTGTGTGAGGTATTGAGCTTCAGAATGTTATTGTTGTGTGCACTGTTTACAGGGAATCATGGATGATATTGACTTAATCTTGATAATTGATTGAATTACATGTTGTCGCAACCGAAAAAATCGCGACGGGACGACGATCCAAAAAGAAAACAATTTGAAAAGGTTTGTTAAAAAAGTTTTGGAGTCGCCACCATAGTTTATTCAGGAAAACTATGGAAAAAACCATAACATGATAAGGCAAGGTCTGCGAAAACTGAATTTCGGGTTCGGGAGTCGGTTACGTGTAGGGAAGGTATTAGCACCCTACAACGCCTGCCCTAAGACA
>NW_014542365.1:821016-824170 GCF_000741045.1 Vigna radiata var. radiata | reverse complement strand
TTATAAAAAGGAAAGGGTTTTCTAGCACAAGGACGATGCGTGCGATCACACATGCGCTAAAACCCTTAAAATAATATTTTTTAATTTTATTTATAAAAAGGAAAGGGTTTTCTAGCACAAGGACGATGCGTGCGATCACACATGCGCTAGAACCCTTAAAATAATATTTTTTTTAATTTTATTTTATTTATTTATTTTACACAAGATAAAGGGGGTGGGGTGATCATGTAAAGGGGTTATATGTAGTAAATATTAACAATCAAACAACAAATAAAAACGCAAAAGAACTACCCAATAAGCATAGGAGTGTAAAGATAAAAAAAAAAAGGTGCGACTCAAATAACTCAGACAGGCCCAGGCCCAATAACATAGGGGTGTATGGCTGAAAATAGGGGTGCAACCCGAGATAGCATGCCCTGGTCCAAATCTTTTTTTTTTTTTTTACAGAATGGGGTGCAGATAAGGATTTCTCGTTCCCAAGAAGCAAAACCAACCCGCCAGCCAAGCCCAAGGCTTTTTTATGGTTTGCCAAAAAGGAAAAGGATGGTGTGATGAGAGCAAAAAATGGAGGTGTAAGGAATAAAACAAAAATTACAGAAACATAAAAATGAAAACAAAATAATAAAATAAAAAAAACAAAAAAAACCCAAGCCCAATCTTTCTTCAGAAACCCTAGGGTTTTCCCACCCCCAAACCCTCTAGGAGGTTCTCATTCGAAGAGAACTCCAAACCCATCCTCAGACTCCTCTCAAAAAACGTCTCCTCCATCTTCCGCTGACCAAACGACACCGCAACGCCGACTGCCACCTTCCGCCGGCCACCGTGACACCGATTACCATTCTTCGCCGGCCACCGAAGCCACCGTGAATCCTAGTCACTCAACCATAGCAGCCACCACGTGAATCTCCATTTCGCGAACCAGAAACGCCACCTCAAATCGCGAACCTCCATGACCGCTGCGTCGACTCCACCATCTCCTCCATCAGCGCGCCACTAGTCTTCTTCATTTTTCTCACACCACCAGATAAACACCAGTTTCTCTCCCTGTTCGCGCCACCTCTAATGGCGTCACTGGGAACAACAATTGACCGTGCTCCAAAATGCAGAATGAATAATAAAAGGGAAACTATTTCTGAGTTTAGTTCTGTGTGTGTGGGTGCTGGAAATCAGTCCCTGCTTTGGGTTGTGGTTCCTGTTTCTATGGTTCACGTTTGGATATTTGGTTGGGTTTTTTTTTTTTTTCTTGCAGGTAAAGGGCGTTTGGTCATAAGGAGGATTTTTCTGTGTTGTAGTGTAGAGGATGAGATTGTGGATTTTTTTTTTCTTTTGTTGATAATAGGGAATGGACAAAGCCGTGGAGTTCTAGGGAATGAACATGATGATTCCGGTGGAGATGACGATATGGTACAATTTTTATGGAGATAATTTTGGGTTGTTAGTGGTTTTGGGTTAATTTGAGAAAGAGGGTTCAGTGCTGTTGAGAAAAGAATGTCGAGATAATGAAGATGTTTGTGTTGTTGCTTGGTGGTGTTTAGCACTGAAGTTTCGAGTAGAGACAGTGGAATAAAATCTGAGCAATCTAGATAAAGCCAACTGTGAATGTGGGAACAATGGTGATGAAGTTCAAAACAAAACATAGTGACCGGCGATGATGATGTGATATTTTCCAATGACACCATGGCAAGCAGATAAACAATATCCAGTATACAACATTACACACAAGACTGTTAACGCGAAGAAGTGTTTACCTGATGATGTGCAGAGTTGCTCTTTGAGGAAGCAAGTTTCTTCGAGCTGTGATTGAAGATTGGAGACCTGAAGACCAAAATCCAATGCCCTTAGAGATGGATGATTGAAGATGATCCTGCTATCCTCTCTTTTTTCTTGTGCTGAAAACTGTTAATCTCCAAAAACTTTTTGCTCACTCCTTTTTCGTCACTCCCCCCTGCAATCTTCTCTGTAACCGTTTTCCTAATTTCCCCCACAAAATTCTGTTTTTTGTCTCCCCTCTCAGCACACGCGCCTGCTCCCCCTTCCAGCACCCACGTTTTTCTTTTCTCGTTTCTTTCTATTTTTTTCTTCTTCTTTTTTTTTTCTTTTCTTTTTTTCTTTTCTTTTAAATTTTTTTCATTCATTTATACCTTTTTTTTTTCGTTTCTCTTTTTTCCTTTTTTTTTTCAATTAAATCAAATAGTAAAACCAAAAAATTAATAAAACAAAAATAAAATAAAAAAAATAAAAATAAAAATAAAATAAGTCAAAAAATAAAAACTAGTTTTATTATCTAGTTACCCGGACGAAATTGGGTGTTGGCAGCTGCCCCTCTTTACTTAGATTTTATTGGATAATATGAAAATGTGATATTTTCGTATTATCTGAATAAAAGTTAAGTAAAGATAGAAACACTAATTTCGTCTGGGTTTCAATTATGAAAGAAGACAAACAAAAATGAATCAAGTCGCGATGCCAAAAGACCAATGCCAAGCTGAGGCCTCAAAATCACAGAACAGAGATTTAAATCCGACCATTGGCCCGCAGAGGGTCGATAACAGAAAACTAAAACCTGGATTTGACCATTGCCTCGTAGAGGGCCAAACTCATAGAACAGAAATTTAAATATGACCATTTCCACGCAGAGGGTCGATAACAGAAAACTAAAACCTGGATTTGACCATTGCCTCGCAGAGGGCCAAACTCACAGAACAGAAATTTAAATCTGACCATTGCCACGCAGAGGGTCGATAACAGAAAACTAAAACCTGGATTTGACCATTGCCTCGCAGAGGGCCAAACTCACAGAACAAAAATTTAAATCTGACCATTGCCACGCAGAGGGTCGATAACAGAAAATTAAAACCTGGATTTGACCATTGCCTCGCAGAGGGCCAAACTCACAGAACAGAAATTTAAATCCGACCATTGCCATGTAGAGGGTCGATTGTTACCAATAAGGGAGTATTGGTAAAACCTGAAGACAAGTTTTGATGATGCTGCAAATTGTAATTCTTGTTTGTAATAGGAGAATACTTAAAAAGCAACTTGTAGTTTTTGAATGTAGTAGGAAAATTATAAACATTGTAATTTCTACTGGTATAATCGATTATGGACAAGCTATAATCGATTATCATATGTTTTTGAACTACAATAATCGACT
>NW_014542365.1:789512-813736 GCF_000741045.1 Vigna radiata var. radiata | reverse complement strand
AACGACTGGACGTAGATTCTGTTGAATCGAACCAGTATAAAAATCCTTGTGTGCTTTTCTTATGCCCTATACTCATTTTACTTTAACGCACATCAACTGCTTGGTAAATTTTCTGAAAGAAAATTGTTTTTATAAAAAAGGCTAAAATCGTTTCAACTGTGACCCAATACGCTTTACGCTCTCTGTGTTTTAATCCGCTACGCTAAACTCTTTTAAAAATTACCCCCTACGATACCAACACCGATAACAGAAAACTAAAACCTGGATTTAACCATTGCCTCGCAGAGGGCCAAACTCACAGAACAGAAATTTAAATCTGACCATTGCCACGTAGAGGGCCGATAACAGAAAACTAAAACCTGGATTTGACCATTGCCTCGCAGAGGGCCAAACTCACATAACAGAAATTTAAATCTGACCATTTCCACGCAGAGGGTCGATAACAGAAAACTAAAACCTGGATTTGACCATTACCTCGTAGAGGGCCAAACTCACATAACAGAAATTTAAATCCGACCATTGCCATGTAGAGGGCCGATAACAGAAAACTAAAACCTGGATTTGACCATTGCCTCGTAGAGGGCCAAACTCACAGAACAGAAATTTAAATCTGACCATTGCCACGCAGAGGGNCGATAACAGAAAACTAAAACCTGGATTTGACCATTGCCTCGTAGAGGGCCAAACTCACAAAACAGAAATTTAAATCTGACCATTGCCACGCAGAGGGTCGATAACAGAAAAATAAAACCTGGATTTGCAACTTTGAAAAGTTGATAAATGCCGAGTAAAACATGAAGATTTTGCAAACAATTTTCCTCGCTTTCTCTGAGATGATGTTATGCCATGATGGTGCATGAATGCATAGACACATGAGGCTTTCACTTCATTCTTTTCTTTTACTCTCGCTTTTTCATTTTCCTCTCTTTTTCTTCTTTTTTTTTTCTTCTTTTTGTTTTGTTTTTTTTTTTTTTTTTGAAAATAAACCTGAATGTGTCCTTCACCACATCATTCTATTTCAAAGTTAAATTCGGGAGAAAGATTTGGACAAACAGTCTTCAGTCAGCATGGACTTTTATTGGCTTGTATCGTGGCTAAAGGTCAAAGGGTTTTGAAAGAAGGGATAATGAAGGCCCAAATTAGTATTTGACGGTTAAAGTGCTTTAAACAAGAATCATTTGCAAGGTGTCCAGTCAACTGTCTTTAGGGATTTGAACTTCAAGCATCCTTTATTTTTCATTGTTGTTTTTTCCTTTCTTTCCCTTTGGATCATTCTTTTCATTGCCCCTGTTGTGGCCTTTTATGATACTTTCTTTTTCACTTCTATTTTCTCTTTCTTTTAGAGATTTCCTCCTCAACTTTGGATGCTTATGATGTACCCTTTTAGGTTGACATCGACATGCTAATGACTCTTGTCTAGGGTGATGAAAAACAATTATGAATTTTGGCTCAAAAGGGGTGCAATTGGATAAACTTCTTTTGACGTTTGGATAACGAAAAATGGCCACACGTCACTCTGAATCTTGTTTGCCTGACTTTCTCGCGACTTTAAACCTGAAACAAAACTCTGCAGTGTTTGACACATCGACCTCATTTTTCCTTTCTTTGTTTCCTTTGTTTTTTCTTCTTTTTCTTTTTTTCTTTTCTTTTTCATTTTTTTTTCTTTTTTTTTATATCTCCCTGATCAACGGATTATTGGAGATATGTAAGATGATGAAAACTGCCCCAATATTATACGTATGGCAATCCTTTGTCTTAAGGGAAATGAAAAAAGTTAGGGTTCAAGTAATGTGAATGCAGATGCTTTATCAAGAAAAGAACACCGGTTACCCCCAAAACCTTGAATCAGGAAAGGACTCACCAACGATATTTTTTTAAAACTTTTTCTTTTCTTTTTTCGTTTCGAAAAATACTATGCCCTTGACAACTTTATTAACAACAAACTCAACATGTGACTTTCCTTTTTCACCTCTTTTTTTCGTTTTTTTTTTCGACATCCTCTAGGACCAAGCTCGCCAACCGGATATACCTGTGATGCTTTTATCAACACGCGTTTGCTTATTTTCATTTTCGTTTTCCCTTAATTACTTAACAGCTCAGCGCGACATGCAATATTTCAGATGGAATGCAAACAACCAAAATATGAATGAAATCATGTGAACTTTATTTAGTGAAGAAACACAGAGTACAATAAGCTTTAAAGATAATATCAACATTCCCTTAGTGGCAACCACTATCACGGAATCATCATGCGTAAAACTTTTTTACCGCATCAGAATTAACTGGCAATGGTAACTCCTCTCCATCCATTCTTGTGAGAATTAGTGCCCCACCAGAAAATGCTTTCTTCACTACAAATGGCCCTTCATAATTTGGAGTCCATTTGCCCCTATGATCTTTTTGTATAGGTAGAATCTTCTTTAACACCAGCTCACCTTCATGAAATTCTCTTGGACGTACCCTTTTGTCAAATGCCTTCTTCATTCTTCTTTGGTACAATTGTCCATGGCATACTGCTGTTAATCTTTTTTCATCGATGAGATTGAGCTGGTCGAAACGAGCTTGAACCCACTCAGCCTCTTCTAATTGGGTTTCCATTAAAACTCGTAAGGACGGAATTTCCACTTCAAACGGAAATACTGCCTCCATTCCATACACAAGCGAGAAAGGCGTTGCTCCAGTCGATGTTCGTATCGAAGTGCGATAACCATGTAAAGCAAAAGGAAGCATTTCATGCCAATCCTTATATGTGACCACCATCTTCTGCACAATCTTCTTGATATTTTTGTTAGCAGCCTCTACTGCCCCATTCATCTTTGGACGATAAGGAGAAGAATTAAGATGATGAATTTTGAACTCCTCACATAACTCTGTCATCATCTGGTTGTTCAAGTTAGTGGCATTATCAGTGATAATCCTGTTAGGGAGCCCGTATCTGCAAATCAATTCCCTTTTTATGAACTTGGTCACCACTTTTCTAGTCACATTAGCATAAGAAGCAGCCTCAACCCGCTTGGTGAAGTAGTCAATTGCGACTAATATGAAACGGTATCCATTTGACGTCTTTGGCTCTATAGCTCTGATGACATCTATTCCCCACATCGAAAAAGGCCACGGCGCAGACAGTACGTTCAAGGTCGTGGGCGGCACATTGATATTATCTGCATACACCTGACATTTCTCACACTTTCTCACATGTGTACAACAATCATTTTCCATAGTCAACCATAAATACCCCACTCTCAGTATCTTCCTGGCCATTGAGTGCCCATTCATGTGCGCGCCAAACGTACCCTCGTGCACTTCTTTTAGTATCAGCTCGGCTTCTTTTGTGTCCACACATCTGAGAAGGACCAGGTCATGATTCCTCTTATATAAAATATCCTCATTGAAGATGAAGCTACCAGCCAACCTCCTTAACGCCCTTTTATCGTTTTCAGATGCCTTCTCTGGATATTCTCGGGTCTTAAGATAATGCTTGATATCAAAGTACCAAGGTTTACCATCTACCTCCTCCTCGATAAAATGACAATACGCTGGCTCCGCATGACTCTTCATTTCGATCATTGGCAATTCTGCATCTTGATCAACTTCAAACATAGATGACAAAGTAGCCAATGCGTCTGCTAATTGATTATCTTCTCGCGGTATATGATTAAACGTGATGGAATCGAAATACTCAATTAATCCCCTGATGTAAGCTTGGTATGGAATTAATTTTGTATCCCTAGTCTCCCATTCTCCCTTCAACTGATGGATGACCAAAGCTGAATCTCCGTATACATCCAGAATTTTTGCTTTAGACTCTATTGCTGCTCGAATACCCATAGCACAGGCTTCATATTCTGCGATGTTATTCATGCAATTAAAACACAACCTTGCAGTCATTGGTATATATTGATTCTTAGGAGAGATAAGCACTGCCCCTATTCCATGCCCCATTACATTCGAGGCTCCATCGAATAATATCGTCCAGGCTTTTTCATTTTTGTCCTCTTTGTTCTCAGCAAATAAAGCCATGATATCTTCATCAGGAAACTCAGGTTGCATTGGCCGATAATCACTAATGGGTTGATGGGCTAAATATTCCGCTAAAGCGCTACCCTTGATAGATTTTTTAGTAACATATACAATGTCGTACTTCGATAGTAGCATTTGCCATCGAGCTATTCTTCCAGTGAGAGCAGGCTTTTCGAAAATGTACTTGATAGGATCCATTTTAGATATCAACCAAGTAGAGTGACTCAACATGTATTGCCTTAAACGACGAGTAGCCCACACCAATGCACAACAAGTTCGCTCTAACGACGAATATCGTTGTTCGCAATCTGTGAATTTCTTGCTCAAGTAATATATAGCATGCTCTCTTTTCCTGTCTTCATCATGCTGACCCAATACACAACCCATTGAATTATCCAATACAGTTAAATACAAAATGAGCGGTCTTCCTGGCACAGGTGGACGCAATACAGGAGGATCTTGCAGATACTGTTTGACTTTTTCGAAAGCAACTTGACAATCTTCATCCCAGACTACAGCCTGATTTTTCCTTAACAACTTGAACATTGGTTCACAAGTAGCAGTTAATTGGGAGATGAACCTAGCAATGTAGTTCAATCTACCCAGAAAACCTCGAACCTCCTTTTCTGTTCTGGGCGCATGCATTTCCGTTATCGCTCTTACTTTATCAGGATCAACCTCTATCCCTCTTTTGCTGACAATAAAGCCCAACAATTTTCCAGACTTTACTCCAAACGTGCATTTGGCGGGATTTAACCTGAGTTTGTACTTTCTCAGTCTCTCAAATAATTTCCTTAGATTAAAAATATGCTCCTCTTCTGACTCAGACTTTGCAATCATGTCATCCACGTAAACTTCAATCTCCTTATGCATCATATCATGGAAGAGTGCCACCATTGCCCTTTGGTACGTTGCTCCAGCATTCTTGAGCCCGAACGACATCACCTTATAACAAAATGTTCCTCATAATGTGATAAAGGTCGTCTTCTCCATATCTTCCGGTGCCATTTTAATCTGATTATATCCCGAGAATCCATCCATGAATGAAAATAACGAAAATTTGGTCGTATTATCAACTAGAGTATCGATGTGTGGTAATGGGAAATTATCCTTCGGACTTGCACGATTCAGATCACGATAGTCAACACACATTCGAACTTTTCCATCCTTCTTAGGCACTGGTACAACATTCGCTACCCATTGTGGGTATCTTGCCACAACCAAAAATCCCGCGTCAAATTGCTTTTGGACTTCCTCTTTAATTTTTAAGGACATTTCCGGTTTCATTCTTCTTAGTTTTTCCTTGACTGGAGGGCATTCTGGCATGAGTGGGAGCTTATGCTGCATAATATCGGTATCTAGACCCGGCATGTCATTGTAAGACCACGCAAACACATCTTTGAACTCCTTCAATAAGGCACGCAATCTTTCTCTCACTCCTGTTTTCATACTAGTACCGATTTTCACCTCCTTTATCTCATTCTTCTCTCCCAAATTGAGTATTTCAATCTCCTCCTGATGGGGTTTTATCTCCTTAGATTCTTGTTCCACTAATCTCAACAATTCCGGAGGGGGTTCCACATCATCTTCGAAATCATCTTCCATATTATTGATAGGGTCCTCAAAATTAGGAACATTAATATTGTTATTTTCAAAACAATCATTGTCACATCTGCATCATTTAAATTTATGAAAAAGTATAAATAAATAAGAAAAACAAAGAAAAATGCCAAATGATGATGAAATGCAACTTTATTATCACGCTGAGTGAAAAGTAAAAAGTCAATCCGCAAAACTCAGTTTTAAAGCCCAAGCGAAACTATAGGCTTAATTAAAACTATTACATTTTATTCACATTAAGCATCACAGGTAAATCTAGCGTTTCCCAATTGCTGAGTTGAGTATTAGGGGAGCAAGCCCACACAAAACCCGAGCTCTGAGACTTGTCTTCATCCTCCACGGCTGCTATCTGGCCAGTATTGATCCACCCAGCACTGCGGAAGCTTTCCTTGATGTCACCAATGTGGATTTTGCTCTCTTTGGGCTCTCGTCTTTCCGCACGGGCTAGACTGCGTTCTCTTCTTTCTTCAATCAACCTTTTTCTATCTTCCTTGGTAGGCTTGTACCCCAAGCCATATCTGTTCTTGTTTTCAACGATTTCCAGAGGGAATGCTCGCCCCTGCCGATATTTGCCCAAACCTTCCCCATATATATAGCCCTCTTTCAGCATAATCTTGGCCATCATAATAGAAGCACATGATAGATGAGGATTTACTAGAAACGGCTCCACACAAGCATTTCCCACAATCTCCAACGATTGGAAGGCTGTCTCGAGAGCTTCTTCGGCCGCCTCAATGTAGCGCGTGGATGATGGCCCACTCACAAGAAGATCCTCTTCTCCTGATACTATCACCAGCTTATCTCCCATCACATATTTCAGTTTCTGGTGTAGTGTAGAAGGCACAACTCCAGCCGAATGGATCCACGGGCGCCCCAACAGACAACTATAACTTGGCAAGATATCCATAACCTGGAATGTTATTTGAAAGACACACGGGCCAACTTGCACTGGTAATTCCACTTCCCCCATCACTTCTCTTTTGCTACCATCAAACGCCCTCACAATCATTGAACTTGGCTTCGTATGTATTCCTTCGCAAGGTAACTTTTCCAAAGTTGCTTTCGGCATGACATTCAAAGAGGAGCCATTGTCCACTAAGACACGCGCTATATCATGATCCAGGCATTTCACAGAGACGTGAAGAGCCTTGTTATGCCCTCTTCCCTCAACAGGTATCTCCTCATCCGTGAAGGTGAGGTAATTATTAGCAACAATATTGCCAACAATACCCTCGAATTTATTCAACGAAATACCTTGCTCCACGTGAGCCTCACTGAGTATCTTCATTAACAACTTTCTGTGTAATGCAGAATGCATGAGCAAGTCTAACAAGGATATACGAGCAGGCATACGGTTTAACTGCTCCACCACCTTATATTCACTTTGTTGTATGAATTTTAAAAATTCGCAAGCCTCTTCTTCAAACACCTCTCTCTTCTCTTCCTTGTTGGGGACCTCCTCTGTCTGTGCACCCTTCCCTTTTAAGAATTCTTTTGCCTTCGCAGCCATCGTCGTTTCTTTATCATTAGCTTTTTCTCGTGCTAACTCTGGTGGTGTGAAAATTCGACCACTCCTAGTCATTCCACCTATGCCTGATATATTTTTAACGGTAGGATCAACGCTTTGTGTCTCGTCTAATGCATGTGTCCCATATCTCCATGGGACAGCTTTTTCGTTCTTGTAAGGAAAAAGGGCTGGTACACGGATAACAACAGGCGACCTTCCTTGAGTCGGTGGGATAGGGGTAGTCCTGGTGAAACGAATCACCAATGGTTCTGGTAAAGTCATGCCGAATCCATCACCAGTTTGTGCAAATACTTGTCCCTCCTCACTCTTGCAGCATACTTGCATCAGACCACGATCTAGTAGGTCTTGCAGAATTTCTTCAAACTCCACACACTCCTCAATAGAGTGCTCAGCATCTGAGTGGAGCGCGCATGCCATACTCCCATCATAATCGCCTTTCAAGATACCCACTTTAAACAACGTCTCCAAAATAAACCTCCTGGAGCTCCTGACTTCCCTTACATCTCTCACCAATTCATGTTCTTTCATTTCGACAGCATTCATCGAAGCACTTCCATGCCCGAATAAAGGATTGGCCTCGATACTAGGCTTATCTTCTTGGAACTTTAACCACCCAGAATCAATTAGAGTCTGCACTTTATGCTTGAAAGCCAAACACCTCTCAGTGGAATGGCCAACGGCCCCTCCATGATAACTACACTTTGCATCTGCATCATAACCTCTTGGGTACGAAGGCTGCATAGGCTTCAGGGGACAAATGACAACCAGACCCTGTTTGATAAGATGAGGCAATAATTCCGTATAAGTTGTAGGAATTGGGGTAAAATTAACATAATTTCTTTCCTGGTTCCTTCTTGGATAAGTATTTGGACCCACATTCATATTGGAACCTACGTTTGCCCCTCCCCTCCAATTATTCATCGGGATGTACTGTGGTTGATAGTACCCTGGTTGTTGTTGAGGCCTAGTTTGATGTCCAAATGATACGTTAGCTGCATGTGGATGTTGACCCCAGTATGGTCGATAGTTATGAGTGGGAGCCTGACCTCTCCACACAGGGGTTGCAGATGTTGCATGCACATCTCCTTCCTTTCTTTTTCCTGGGTTGAAACTGGGT
Organism: Vigna radiata var. radiata; assembly: GCF_000741045.1. Lineage (NCBI taxonomy): Eukaryota > Viridiplantae > Streptophyta > Magnoliopsida > Fabales > Fabaceae > Vigna > Vigna radiata. The sequence continues at coordinate 805,451 of NW_014542365.1, read as the reverse complement.
TTTTTGGAGTTTGCAACCACTGACGAGCCATATGCAATCTTTCCATTTTTCAGCCCAATCTCTATTCGTTCGCCTATTACAATGATATCGGCAAAATTTGAAGATACATTCCCCACCATGTGTTCATAAAATGGGGGTTGGAGCGTATTTACAAACATCGCCACCATTTCCCTATCATACAAAGGTGGTTCAACTTGTGCAGCCAATTCCCTCCACCGTTGAGCATACTCCTTAAAAGTTTCGTTGTCCTTCTTCGACATGTTTTGCAGCTGTAAATGATCTGGCGCAACATGTGTATTGTATATGTATTGTTTCACAAAAGCATCAGCCAAGTCTGCCCAACAACGAATTCGAGTCGGCTTTAAATGGGTATACCAGTTTAATGCCACTCCAGCCAAACTATCTTGAAAAACATGAATGAGCAGCTGTTCATCATAAGCATATGCAACCATCTTTCTGCAATACATGGTCAGATGACTCTTAGGGCATGTATTTCCCTTATACTTCTCAAACTCTGGCGCCTTGAACTTATGTGGTATTTTTACGCCAGGAAGCAAACTCAACCTGGCAACATCTCCGAAACCATAACTTTCAAATCCCTCAACAGCCCTCAATCTCGCCTCCAGGCTCTCCAGTTTATCCTTTGCTCCATCGACATTACTGATTACCCCCTGAAACGAAGTATGTGGTGCAGCCTTAGCAGAAAAGCCCTCTCCGGTAATCACATGAGGCACCGGAGTTACTCGGATTCCATCAGACGTGTTCGCATTCATTCCTTCATTTACCATGGGTGCGAACATTACAACAGGTCCTTGAGTACCGATTGATGGTACGTTGGCAGTGGTAGGGAAAGAGAATGAAGCATGCTCCCCTTCTGTGTATTCTTCCACGGGTGGAGTGTAGTCTGAAGGTAATCCGTACATTGGGAAAGGAACAGATTGGCTCCCAGCATTGAATAACGGAGGGTAATATTGAGCACTTCCCTCAACTTGCGCAGGCGTAGACCCTCCTGTAGTTTTCAAGGCCTCAAGAGCTGCCAAAATCTGGGCCATCTGATCCTTCAACTGGTTGACATTAGCCTTAATAGATTCATGCGACTGCTCCCAATTCTCCATGACTTTTGCGTTAGCTCTGGTCCTATACGGATGTCGTGGAAAATTTGTCGTTGTTCTCTCACTTGTACTGATGAATTATTTTTATTAAATTAAATTAGATAAGGATGAAAAATGCAAAATAAAAAAACATGATGCATGCTAGTGATAAATGGAAATCACAGGATAACGATGACACTATTGATGGAAAATTAACAAAAGCCGATACCAAACAAACATCCCTTATCTTTCATTTAAAGAAAATTCGATCCATTACACCGTCTAAGGACAAAACACGCAATTCTGATGTACATCAATCCCGTGCCCGTGCAATGAAAGATTTCATCTCTCCCACCAACCATTTACAATGATTAATAAACAATTATATTTCCGCTGATGAGTTACAAAAATGAGTACTTGCTTCAGCATTCGACACCATTTTGGGGATGTCTCCAATTGCCCCATTTGCCAAAGCAGCCAACTGAGAGAAACTTTCCGTCCAATGCTTTACAGTCGTTTCTTGCTCTGCGATGTGTTCTTTCATTCGTTTATCAAGGCTTGATGTCTTTCATCAAACTCCATCGACCTCCATCGCTCCTCCTGCTGCTCGATGTAATCCTCCATTTGCTTTAACATGGCCCGATACGCTTTTTCAGCCTCTGCCAACTTCCAGCGCTCCTGATTCAACTCCGCCTCAAATGATGTAGCCATCTCCTTCATTTGATGCCCCGCTTCTTGCACTTGGACCTGCGCTTCTCTTAGTCTTTTTAGGGCTTCCCTTTTATCTCTCCTGGCTTCTTCATATAGTTGTTTCCACTGCCTGCCTTCATCTAAAGCCACATTCTTCTCATTCACCCTCATGGATAATTCCTTACTCGCGGCCGCAAGATCTTGCTTCACTCGAAATGTATAATCCCTCTCACCTTTCTGGCTTTTGAGAATGTTTTCATAAGCCCGTGACTTTTCTTCATTATCATTCCTCATATCCACAAGATCATTACGCGCCCTTTGTAATTCGTTTTCCAACCTAGCATTCTTCACCTTCAATTTCTCCATCTCAGCCTTCAATTGCTTCACCTCGTCACTTTCTGGGGCCTGAGATGGTCCTTCATTAACAGGTTGATCATTGATGGGCTTGAAAGGCAACTTGACTTCTTTTACCCTCTCCAGAATCCAGGTATGATAACTAACCCTGTTATCCATCACTCCACTCCTCAGGTCCTTCTCCGCTCGTACCACATTTTCCCAAGCACCTCTGACTCTCCTCAACATTTCAGTACAATGCCCGTCCTCATAGTAGATGAAGAAGGCTGTGAGATAATCTGGTGAAGGCGCTCCCTTCATAGGATATCCAAACTGTCTTTGTACCAAAACAGGATTGTAGTTAATACAATACCTAGCACCTATGAGGGGTACATTAGGAAAGTTGCCACAATGTTGGATAGATGGTTTAGCCTCAAGCCAAGGAAGGCGCCATTTTACGTTTCCTTCTCTCAAACCAGCAAAGAAAAGAGCCCACCCATTACCTCCTTGATGCGACAGATTCTCAGGTGAACTTCTAACATCAACTACCTCCTTAAATACTCGTGCTGTCATCCACACATATAATGCCGACAAACAGCAAAGAATCTTCTTCCCTTTTCTCTCATGGCAAAAACTCATAGTCCCGTACACATCTGTGAGGATTGCTGTTACGGGATTTTCTGATCTCGTCTTTTTTGCCACAAAGACATCAATAGCAGTGTAATCTACAAAGTCTTCCAGCTTGGGAAAAAGAACAATGCCAAACACAGCGAGGGCTAGTACATCCATGAAGGTCTCCCATTCTTCTCTATCGCCCAGGTCGTGCAAATATTGTTCAAGGTATCCTTGTGTCAGCCCCCGCATTTGATGTCTTGTTATCAACCGGTTCTCCAATTCATTGGGTTGTAGTTTCATTATAGCAGCAAGGGTAGAAATAGAGGCATGATGCTCCAAGTGTTGATATGGCTTGGTACCCTCTAATGGCAAGCCCAGAATATGCTCAAATTCTTCTACAGTTGGGGCCAGTTGGAAGTCCTGGAAGGTGAAACATCTCAGTGGAGAATCATAGTACTGAGCTAGAGCTGTAATAGCGGGCAACTGTACTTTCACCTCCATTAAACTCAGCAAATTCCCATATTTCCTCTCGAAGGCTTCTCTCTGTATGGTCTTTAGTCTTCGGCCTAAATTTATCAACCCGGTCAAATTTCCAACATGTGTCCTTAGGCTAGTCTTCTTTATTAAAATGGCGGAGTTGGTATGCTGTGTAGCATCAGATCTTGTGTCAACATCCATCTTGTGTGAAGTCAATTGTATACCTGTGATTTCCCCTAAAACCAAAATGTTACTAAATGATGTATAAATATGATGCATGATAATAAAGTAAAACAACATGACTTACAAAATACAATGCATGGTATGAAAATATAATGTTATTATTTTCAAAAAGAACAAACAGCGTGAGGATTACATAGATACACACTTCTCCCTTCGTGCCCTAATAAAGGTTCACCAATTCGAGTTCAAGGTCATATATATGCAATTTCACCAGGATAGTTCCCTAAACCTAAAGGTCAAAGGTCACTAGAGCTATGGCCCCCTTCATAGCATCTCCACAACAGTCGAGTAATCAACTAGATGAGGAGACACAAATGAAGATAACAGACTCTAGCTGGAGTTCTCACGATAGCTAGACAGGAAGTACATCCCAGAGTGACACCGCTATACAACTCCTCTAATTCTAAGTTACGCTCAGACCCGGGTATAGGGCCTCACTCAATAAATGCATAAAGTGTGTGTGTGAAGGGAGAATGCAATGCACCCAAACCCTCACCTGCAAAACAACCAGAAAATTTTTCCAGGCAGATATAACATGTTTTCTAGCCTAAGGTTCAATATACAATAATTATTGCAGTTATTCCAAATATCAAGCATAGATAACGAAAAAGGGAAAAGAAAAACACAAAGCAAAACCACATCGAAATTTGCGCATCTAATTAAATGGCCTGACTCTCACAGGTCCCCAGTGGAGTCGCCATCTGTCGCAACCGAAAAAATCGCGACGGGACGACGATCCAAAAAGAAAACAGTTTGAAAAGGTTTGTTAAAAAAGTTTTGGAGTCGCCACCATAGTTTATTCAGGAAAACTATGGAAAAAACCATAACATGATAAGGCAAGGTCTGCGAAAACTGAATTTCGGGTTCGGGAGTCGGTTACGTGTAGGGAAGGTATTAGCACCCTACAACGTCTGCCCTAAGACAGTACCTTTAATTAAATACGCGAATAAAGATGTGGTTTGCAAAATGTTTAACTATCCCAAGAACAACGATATAAAGAAACAAAAATATTTTTTGGTTTTTTGGGCCCAACAAGGATTAACCTTGCTCCTACGTATTCTCAATCATACTAAGAAATCAGGGTTACGTAGTTCTTTCAGAAGTTGGTTGGAAAAATTTGTTTGAGAAATTTGCATTTTGTTTTTTTTTTATATAAAAAGAAAAAAAAAGTATGCTTGAACTCAATGAAAAAGGAAAAGAGAAAAAGTTGGGAATGAGTGAGATTGGTTAAAAAGAGAATGTGCTTGAACTTTAAATGATGATTTAAACTCTCTTAACTCAAGGATTTTGTATTCCAGAAAAACCAATTTTTCTTGATAGCCTAGCCACAATACAAGCGTTGGAAAAAGTCCTTGTGATGACATGTGCATGTGAAGATTTTGATTGTTTTATAGGAATGACAATATTGTTTTATGTGACATATGAACAGTAGAGAGTAGAGTGACCTCCTAAACACTTGAGAGATTGAGTGAAACACTTGCTTGGTGAGAATTGTTAAATCCATGTTTACATCTATGCTTAGTTGATTGATCATTCATGAATAAAAACATCTGTTGAAAAAAAAGATTGATTATGTGAACTAAATTGGATTGAAAGCATGCATGCATCTTCATAGGATTCCACTAAAATTTGAATTGTATAGTAACTTGTCATGAGAAAAAGGAGTTTTGAAAAGTGTGAATTATTTGATGAAAAAGTGGAAAGCCAAGTTTTGTCTTGTTTGCTTGAGGACAAGCAAAGTTCTAAGTTTGGGGTTGTGATAACGGTCTAAAAAATGTTAAATTTATGCTTAAATTTGATAGTAAAACACACCCTTTATGGCTTAGAATGAGCTTTAAATCAAGTAAAACACTTAGTTGTGTCTTGTGAGAGTCAAAAGTTGGTTTTAGCGATATTATGCTTGTTTTTACATTATTTTGCACGGTTTTTAGATGAATTAAAGATGGAAGTGAAGTAAGATGGACTTAGACCCATGAAAGAAGGCGAAAAATGATGAAAAGAAGGGTCAAGTGAGCCGCTGAGCACCAGAATGGTCCGCTGAGCGCTCAGAACGATTAGAGGGAAACCGCTCAGCGGCAAAACAAACCGCTGAGCGGTCAAAGTGGCAAAAGGCAAACCGCTGAGCGGTGAACTTAAGCGCCTAGGCGGTTGTCTGTTTTTATTAGTTAGATTCTGTAATCTTTCTATTATCTTTCTGTTATCTTTTTGGGCTTATATATAGTCTCAGTACGAATTAGAAGGGGAATCTTTTGGCAGAGGAAGACGACACAACACTCTTTTCACCCTTTGGAGGAGGATTTTGGACTAGTTTGTTTGCATGACAATTAGATAAATAAGTGAAGTAAATAAGAAGAGTAGATATATGAGAGTGGATAAGATGAAATTGTAAACCCCAACAACACCATTCATCCATAGTTTTTCAAAACCAATTCAATCAACTGCATTTGCATGTTTATTTTTGTTCTTTGCATAGAACCACTAAATTAATTCTTTTCTCAAGTCTTACGCGATTTGTTTACATGAAAAGTAAGGCCTAAGAGTCCTTTGGGAAGAACGATATTGGGTTTACCAATTATATTACTTGATAATGATCTGGTACACTTGCTAGTGGCTTAACAAGAATCGTGGCGGAGAGAGTGAGCTCGTTGGTGAAGGAAGATGCCGAAGCGAGAGTGAATCTCGCAATGCTCGGAGCAATTCCTCCTCTCATCGGAATGCTCGATTCGAAAAACGCTCATTCGTAAATAGCTTCGTTCTATGCTTTGCTCAATCTCAGAATCAGTAACGATGTGTGCGTAATTTGCATTTCCATTCAAAATCCACCGTGGTGACAAACATTATCCACCGTAATCGCTTCTTAATTCCACTGCCTATTACATTAATGATTTCATACGATGGATGCATTAAATTTCCATCTGAGTCAAACATCATCTGGCCCGTTAAACCACTTGTGTGCAACTCTAAAATCTTTTTATGCAACATGCTACCATTGACGAAGACCCTCATAGCATCTAGGTGAAGGAAGTCCCCAGTTAACATGTTAATTACACTAGAATCATTTGAAAACTCCCTATCCCAATTCACAGATTCAATTGAAGGAGCGATTGCTTTTGCCCCCAATTTGCAAATTAGGTTTTTGTTTTCCCTAAAGGTCCGTTTTTTTTTTTTTAATTTTGTTTGTTTATCTGAATTTGTGGGATTTCTTTCAATTAGACTCGTGATCCAATCCCACAATTTGTCCCTTCAATTTTGGTTAATTTTTCATTATGTTTCTTATTCTGCTTGTGAATGGAAGGAAAGTTGGTTACTTTTATTCCCAAACATAGAAGTTGTGCTAGGAAGGAGACACGCAGTGGACGAGACGAAGATGGCGAGGTGGAAAAAGAGTTGATGATGGCGGTGGATGGGGACGAAGATGCAAAAGACACGCTAGTGATGGAGGGAGAAAAGCCGGAAAAAATTGACTGCGTGTTAGAAAAAAAAGTGACGTGACACGTTATTGTTAACTACCTCAGTTGATTTTTAACGCCGTTAGTTTTGGAAAACAAAAAATTATGGTTTCTTTAAGTAAAAAAATCAAAATGTAGCATAACATGAAAAAAAGAACTAAAAAAAATTCATTTGATAGTTTAGAAAGTAAAAATATATTTAACTCTTTTTATTACATTAAAATAGTAAAATTTTATGAAGAAAATAATTTTAAAAGAATAATAATTATTTTGCGATATAGAAATTGTATGATTATTTTTTTATTAGAATAATTATTGTTGTTTTTTACATAATAGAAATATTTAATTAAAAAGTGACAATATAAAAATTAGTTTAATAGATACATTATCAAAGAGAAGAACGTATAAAATAATTTGCCAGACAGACGGGAGGCAGAAGAGAGGAAGAGCTAACCCACAAGTGGTGGCGCGCCACTCACTGCCACCAATTCCATCTTCTATTTCCGCCCCGAACAATTTACAAGTAAGGTAACAGTTAACAAACAGTTTCACTCACTCTCCTCAAATGCATGGAGGAGGAACGACAACAACCGCAGGTTCCTCTTTCCATTGACTGGGACCAACAATTTCAACACGACTCGCCGCCGCGGGAGGTCGTCATCGTGTCCTCCTCCTCCATGGCCTCTGATCAGGACGACCTCAGCGCTATTCCTGATCACAAGCTGAAGGAGTCGATTCAGAGCATGAAGAGAACACTCGACGTTACTGGCAAGAATTTGCCCGACAAAGGCGCCAAGCTTCGCGCTACCATCGACCGCAACCAGAAGGAACTTAGTCGCCGGGAATTGATGCGTCTTCGCCAGGTTCTGCTTCCTCGGTTTTTGTCATGTGGTGTTTGATTGAGGCATTTATTTTCTAGGGTTTTTCCATTTATTTGTTTGTCTAGTTTGTGTTATTTATTTTGTTTTTGTTGTGTTTAGTTTGACTACTTATGTTTTGTTTATGTTTTGGTTTTCCTTTGTAGAACAGGAAGTTGATGGGGACCAGAAGCCGCAGCCCGAACAAACTACAAGCTTAAGTTCTGTTACCAAGGGTAGGTTTTTTCCCCCTTTTGTATGTAGGATTGTATTTTTTTACATGGCAATGGTAGTTAAATGGAACGCATAATATGGTTGAAACTTGAAAGTCAAGCTTGGTGTTGGTGGGGAATCTAATGATATTTTCTGACAACTCCAACAAAGTGACTATTGAGACTGATGTATGTGTATTTTAGTGCAATGATCTTGTGGTGTGCAATGGCAATGGCGTAGTATTTGGGTCCTGCTATTGTTGATTCTATGGTAAAAAGGTGGGAAAAATATCTTGTTTTAAGTCCACCAAGTGTCATTTTTGTTCATTCTTGGAAAAAGAAGAAACTTTTGTCCTTATGAGATTACAAATATCAACATTGGAAGCCTGATGTTTTGGCATTTATACCTGTAATGGTTTTTAATTGTGTGCTATAGTGGGATTGCGTGCAGATATGCTTTTGGGCAATTTGGAATTCAAATGGAGTTTTGGTTTTGAGTAGTAGAGAAAGTACGGTATCCGGTATCTGGAGCAGTTGCAACTCTGTCTAGCAGCAAAAGCTCTAATTCAGCTGGGAAATTGTGATATAAAGGTAGGGCTTTCTAGGGAGTAATTTTATGGCCCCATATTTTAGTCAATTAGAGGTTTCAAATGAAACCATACTTTCCCGCACTTGTCTGCATTCTCTGTCATAAACACTTGTCCTTCTTCGGCAATTCTCTTTAGCCATCCTTGACTTCCATGGCATTCTAGCTCTATTTTGAATGTCTGTTCTCAATAGTTTCCATCCATTGCTGACTTGTGCAACCACATTTGGGCATTCCTTGTTCGTATTCTCTAGAGTCTCTTACACTGCGTTTTAACTTGTATCTAAACTTGAGCCCAATGTAAGGAAAATAGTGAAAGGAGCTCATTAAAATCATGTAAGACAGCATGAAGCTGTCTAAGATAAGCAAACATAAGACCATCAAGATGTCGTGCAGCAAGTAGCATTAAGAGATCTTGGCACACAACATAGAAACGTTGTGTGGTGCCATTGGTATAAAGGACACAAACCTCAATCCAAATTGATGCACACGTCTCATGGGGACAAAAAATAGGTTTGAGTGAGGTGTGAATAGTGGATTTAATAATACTATGGAGTTGAACATCCATCTTTATCCATTGTTCTCAATTTTCTGTTTGAAGGGATTCAACCGTGGTAGTGAGATGTGATTTGTCATCAAACCCACTTAACAATAACCTGGTTTTGGAAGCCCAAGTGGGATAGTTAGACTTGTCCATCTTCTCAATACTAACAATATGATTAGAAAAGATGGGAGAATATGTTCTAGAGGGTGATATGATGTTGGGAGACATTTTTTTTTTTCTAGAAAGCTGAAAATAATAATAATAATAATAAACAGCCTGAGAACTTAGTGTCTAAGGACTTGTGAAGCTGATAGGACCATAGGAGAGGACTTTCTGAGTAACAGAACTTGGAAGTTGCTTCATGTAGACTTCTTCATTAAGATTGAAGTGCAAGAAATGATTTTTAATATTAAATTGGTAGAGATTAATGGCAAATGACAACCATGGAGAATAGTATGATAAAAACAATTTTACCGACTAGAAAGAAAATATCAATCGTCTTGCCCATACATATGGGTGAAACCTTTTGCCACTGGATAACCTTGAAATGATCAATGTTTCCCTTCCTACCAACTTTAGGGGTGTAAAATCAATCACACTCAAAAGCAAACATGCCATGGGAAAGAAGAACCAAATCCCATCTGCCACTACTTTAGGGTGCCCACGTCTTGTTAATCATTGTTTACTTCCGTTTTGGATAAGATATGCTTCACTTGGAGAGTTGGGGGTAGACATAGAAGACTAAGAAGAGGGGAGAGTATGATAATGCAAAGAAGAAAGACGATGATAGCTAAGACTAACATAGTGAGTAAGTGTGTTGCAAGTGGAACAAATATCTTTTTGTGGAGCAATGCGCCCATCAATGTCTGGTGGTAGGCTTAGATTTAGTAAAGAAGATGGAAATGGTGACGTGTATGGCATGACCTTTGCTATGTTTTCACAAATTGTTGTAGAGGATGGTGTAATATTACTAACAGGTTGTTGTTGATGTTGATATGTTTGAAGGGGTCTCATAATTGGGGGCTTCATTGGGGGAACATCATGGTGAACCTCAAACTCATCATGAGAAACAAAAGAAAGTGGGGGCAAGAGAGGGGTACTAACTCCACATGTCAAAGAAGAGTGAGTATACTCGTAATAAGGGTAGCAAATATTAATTGAAATGAAATACCTTTTGAAGGGTAGGAGAGAAATACTAATAACCTTTATATGATCATATATCTTAAGAAGGTATATTTGATAGATCACAATGAAGCTTCGTCAAGGCCTAGATTCAGATTATGAACAAAGCAAGTGGAGTCAAAGACATGAAGTGATAAGGGTTGGAAAGTGTATGAGAGGAGAAGATAGGTAGGGGGAAGTGAGGCCGAACGTATTAACCGTTAAAGGCCAAATGGTAGCTGAACGGTATTAATCGTTAAAGGCCGAACGATAGCCGAATGGTATTAACAGTTAAAGGTCGAACGATATTAACAGGGGGAAGTGAGTTAGAGGCCGACTGTTTTACCAGATAGGAAGGGGCGCGGGAATGAGATGCTATAAATAGTTTTCCTGTAACTCTGTTCAAGGTATTCTTTGTGTAAAGACAAGACTTTGGCCTGTGGAGGGAGGTTAGGCTCTCGATTAGCTTACCATACATGTACATTTGATCTTTCGTTAATACAGAAGTTCTATTCTTTCCTTTGGTGTCTTACTGTTGAGCATTTGAGAGGGAGTGAGATAGGTTTCATTTACCAGAAACTTATCATGAGGAGGAAGTGTATGAAGAGGTGAATAAGGAAATGGGACATAATGAGGAACTTGTCATTTAGGACAAAGGTGACATGTGATTCATGAGGTAGAAGACTAAAAGCACAATGTTTCCCAAAAAAATAGGGGGTAGCATAATCATGGACGGGAAGGGTCAAAGTGGTTTCCAGAGATGCCTATTTTTTCCCCCTTAATCTGCCCCTTTTTGTTGAGTTGTGTGGGCACAAGATATTTGATGGAGAATGCCCTTTGGCAATGTAAATTGTTATGGTAAAATTCATGTGCATTATTATTTTGAAGAAAGCATTGGTATACCACATACAGGTAAAGCTAATGGGGTAAATAATTCAAGTTATTACATTACATGGTGGTTGCGAGTGGTATAAACTTATTATATTAGCTATTCAGAAATAGAGGATATCTAAATCAAAAGATTATATGCCTATAAGCCACTATTATGTCCATAAATATAGAATTAATGATTTTGAACAATTAAAATACCTGACTTTTATATTCTAAGAAATGATTGTTTTTGTAGGTGTGTCTAATGACTTGAGAGAAGAGACTTTGTCATCTCATGTTCAACCACCGGCCACTTTTACATCTTACTTTGTAAAAAAAATGGAAAATAGTGTAAGGTCCTTTGCATAATTTGTAAATTACTCAATTTTTTTCCCTCTAACTCACCTGAGATTACATTACCTGACTTTAATTTGTTAAGCAGACTAGTTGTACAGCTGCCGATGCATTTAAACAAGAGATATCACATTTCAAACTTCGTGAGAACCAGAAAATACAAGAAAATGCATCTTCTGATGCGTTTGGAAAAGAGACGTCACATTTCAATCACTCTGACAACCGGAAAATACGAGACCATGGAACCCCTAAAAGAAAAAAGAGACATCGTTCATCATCAAGAGAATTGCCGTTTAGGTGTCCTAGTAAACTTTCTAAACATGATACTTTTAGTGATGATCAAACTTGTAGAGCAACTTCCGCTTTTTCTCTGTGGAATATTGGGAGAAATCTGTCAAGATGCTACCCAAAAGTGTAAGTGAAAACATCTTGTGGTTTTTCATTCCAGTGCATTTTGGAATGGTAACATTATTCTGTGATTTTGGTGTTGATGTATTTAGTTACTTTATTTAGTTGTTTTGCCATCGTTATTTTGCTTGAAATGTGATGTGCATTTTAGACTGTATGCCTATTAGATATATGCCTTTGGGTGTATCCATTGGTTTATGAGGTTGTGTATGCTTTTAAATTTGGTGTGGTATCTATGGATATTTGAGGATGCACAATAAAGGCTAGTCCATTTCATCCATATGCACAAATGGTATTTTTCATTCTCTCCATGTGATTCCAATGAATTTTCAGTGGTACTTTGATCAGGGATTTGAATTGTAATCCTTTATTTGTTTTAAATTATTAGGGCCGAGAGGAATTCTGCCATGCTATTCCAAGTATTCCATAGTGTTCAAGTGTCACTTTGGATAGCTAGAGGATGGTTTATTAATATCTATGTGAGCTATTTTTATGTTACAGGAACGGATTAGTGTAACTTATGATCTTTCATACTTAAATTAGTTCATTTATGATTTTTACTACAAAATATGAATGTTAACTGTGCTGTGTATTGCAATTATGTTTCACTCATGTTGTGTACACAGTTTGTGTTCAAAGGTCATCACATCATCATCATTTACTACAGAAAATTATTCATATGATTTCCTCTTCCGCACTCTTTTCTATTTATGTTGAAGATGATGGTGATATGGCTTGTTAGTTTTGGCTCTAACTAGGTTTTCTGAATGAATTCATAATGTTGGATCCTTATTTACTCGTTACCCACATGCCAGGAAGGACGTTTCTCAGGCAATTCAATTAGATGGCTCAAGGTCCAAGAAGGTGTCTATTTTTTCTTATATATCCATTCAAATTATAGTTAGCTCAGTACACATGGCTGTTGTAGTTGTTGGTTACAAAAGTGCCAAATCCCAATTTAATCAGTAGTTTTTTGTTGATTTGACAAGTCTTTAGCTTTACCAGTATTTACATTTTTTAAACAGGGTCAGCCAATTGTTCTTGATGTTGATGATGATGACGATGAGGCTCATGTTGTGGAGAAAACTGAAAACCAATTTCCTGAATAGTAAGTGAATATGGTTTGCTTTAATTTGTTTCATTTTCTGTGAAATTCCCAGAAAATTCTTTGTATTATTTGATTTGTGTCCATTTCTTTTCAGCCTGAAAGAAGCTAAGATCTATTTTCCATCAAGGTACTTCTAAAGAATAATACAATAAAATGGTCATTCAACTATAATGTTTTCTTATTTGCTTTGCATGACCTGTCGAATTTTCTTGTGATGGCTCAGAGATGATCCAGAGTGTGTAGAAATTTGTTACAAAGACACAGATTGCCTTGCCCCTGAAGGCTATTTAACATCAACAATAATGAACTTCTACATTCAGTAAGTCTAGTTGTTAGTCTTCTCTAGTTTCTCATTTGCTGGTCCTTCTAAAAGAGTTTCATTTTGTGATGAAGAGATAGATGCATAATCATGTTATCTTCTTTCTTTTATTACCCTGAACTCTTTGTATTTAATTTGTAAGGAATATTGATGGAAAAAAGCATAAATCAATGCATGCTTGATTGATAGAGCATTGAAGAAAAGGATGGACCATTTTTGGTTCTTAAATGTATTATAGGGGATTGTCTATGCTTATTTTTAATTTCTGTGGAAGTTATTTAGTCTCTTCATGTTTTAATTTTGACAAACGCTTAGAACCTCTAATGAGATAAGAAACTTCACATTGCTCATTTATTGATTAAATTGGTCCTTTGATGATTGTTGAATATAGTGAAAAACTATATTTGGGATTAATCTCGTTTGTGTTAAATACACACATAGGGTTCTTTATTTATAATAGAAGAAATATGAGTTAAACCCAAAATACAAATAAGAAATAATAACAAGCTAACTAAAAGATAAATATAAAATAAAGATTATATATCTAACACATCCCCTCAAGCTGGTGCATACAAATCGTATGTACCAAGCTTGTTACAAATATAATCAATTCTCGGTCCCCGTAAAGACTAAGAGAAAATATATGCTAACGGAGACCTGTCTATACAAAAGAATACTCAAAAGTTGTCCCCCTACAACATAACAGAGTCCTATTTATACAATTCCTCTGCCTTCTATCCTAAACCCATTACCCCATTATGTCCTTTCACTAGAGCTATCAAAACGGATAGCCCAGCTTGACCCAACCCAACCCACCACGGGTTGACCACTTAGTGAGCCAACCTAACCCGACTCATTTATTAGCAAGCCAAAAAAATTTTAACCCAACTCGACCCAGCACGGGTCGGTGGGTTAAACGGGTTGGCTCATTGGCTCACTTAACTTTTTTTCACCCACTTTTTCTGAGATTCTTATAGCATGTTATTTTGATTGATCAAATTGAAACAGTAATAATTGGTCCAATTGATATAAAAGAAAATGAAACAAAAGAACTCTATTGTTATATATTCTAAGCTATGAAGCATAAAATTTTGCCAGTATAGTTTAATGAGACATACACAACCGTTTGACCAAGAAACTACATATAGATACCCCATTATGCGCTTTTACTAGAGTTGTCAAAACGGGTAACCCGGCCTGACCCAACCCAACCCACCACGGGTTGACCACTTAGTGAGCCAACCCAACCCGGCTCATTTATTAGCAAGCCAAAAAAATTTGAACCCGATTCGACCCACCACGGATTTGTGGGTTAAACGGGTTAGCTCATTGGTTCACTTAATTTTTTTTCACCCACTTCTTCTGAGATTCTTATAACATGTTATTTTGATCGATCAAATTGAAACAGTAATAATTGGACCAATTGATATAAAAGAAAATGAAACAAAAGAACTCTATTGTTATATATTCTAAGCTATGAAGCATAAAATTTTGCCAGTATAGTTTAATGAGATATAGACAATTGTTTGACCAAGAAACTACATATAGCCGATAACAAAAATATATAGTAGAGGGGAACTTTTGGATAGACAACAACACAACGCAACACGAAAAGCTCTACTGCAAAGTAAAGGTTGTGCGTTTTGAATAATTAATTTAATTAATTTGATTTCAATAAAAAAAGGATTTGAATAATTAATTTAATTAATTTGATTTCAATAGAAAAAAATAGGTGGATTGGTGAGCTAACCCGACTCACCACGGGTTCAACCCGGCTCACCACGGGTTCAACCCAGGTGAGTCGGGTTCTTAGCGAGTCGGGACAAAATTGGCTTGCATCAAAATTTTCACATTTTTTTTCAACCCAACCCGACTCAAACATGTGGTGAACCGGGTTGGCTCACGGGTTTCAACCCATTTTGACGGCACTACCTATCACCCTATATCCTATCACATACATATATACATACATATACATACATACATATATATATATATATATGTATGTATGTATATATATATATATATATATATATGTATGTATGTATATATATATATATATATATATATGTATGTATGTATGTATATATATATGTATGTATATATGTTAGGGGCTGGAAAGTATATGAGAGGAGAAAGTATAGGAGGGAGAGAGAAGAGGACCAAGACCGAACGGTAAGAAGGGAAAGGGACCAAGACCGAATGGTAAGAAGGGAATGGGAAGAGTACCGAGGGGGAGAAGGCCGAACGGTGAAAGAAAGGGGACGAACTGAAGAACAAGACCGAACAGACCGAGCAGGGGAGGACGGGTACGGAGCTGACGGAACAGTGGATAGTAGCAAGGAGGATTCCTAGAAGAGCGCAGCGGGAAACTAATTAGAGTAATAGAAGGGAAATCTTGGGAGGAGATTCAGAGGATATCAATTAGAGTAATCAAGACCATATCTTAGGATATTATTTGATATAATATAGTAAATAAGACTAAATATATTCGTATTAGATACCTATAGTAAATAGGAATATTTTATAATATTCAGTATATCTTGGGAGGGAATTAATTAGTATAAATTAAGGGGAAGCCTAGGGATAAAGGCATGCTTTTGATTTGTGAGTTCATAAGAG
>NW_014542365.1:748486-789242 GCF_000741045.1 Vigna radiata var. radiata | reverse complement strand
TGTATGTATGTATGTATATGTCTGAATGTATATTTGTTGTTTTTAGTAGGATGTTAAGTGCATTACTAGAAGTTGTTGTAGAATATTAAACATATTACTAGAAGTTGTTAGAAGATTGTAGAGATCACTTTGTAATTATTACTTTAGGGTTAGAGTTTTCTATATATATAGAGGTTGATGTACTATTTCGTATTAATCAATTGAATAAAAATCTTCATTCTTTCAAATTAATCCTTTCAAGTTGGAATTAGAGCTCCCGATCTTGGGAGCCCTACATCTGCTAATGTGCTGTATGTCAAATTGCAAGGCACCATTGTGCCACATATCCTTCTAGTAATACAAAGAGTGTTCAGCCTTTTTATTTGGTTCATTCTAACATTTGAGGGCCTACATCAAACTCTAGTATTTGGTGCTAAATAGTGTCTTGCTTTTATTGATGATTGTACCCATGTTATATGGATTTTTCTCATGAAAGAAAATCTGAAGTGTTACCTTATTTGTTAGATTCTTCCGTATGCTAAAAACACAATGAAACTCTAGTGTATTTGGTGCTAAATAGTTTGTTACTTTTGTTGATGATTGTACATGTGTATATGGATTTTCCTCACGAAAGATAAATCTGAAGTGTTACCTTATTTGTTAGATTCTTCCGTATGCTAAAAACACAATTTGGAAAGAATCTTTGCATTTTGATAATGGAAGGGAATGTAAGTCATGCCATGTCTAAATTCCTTTCCGAGAATGGTGTTGTTCATGCATTCATTTGTGTGGACACCACAACAAAGTGACATTCTGAAAGAAAAAATAGGCATCTTTTTGAAGTGACAAGGGCACTTCTTTTCCAAATCTGTGTCCCTAAATCTAATTGGGGAGAGGCTATCCTCACTGTTGCCTATCTTATTAAATGACTACCCTCTTGGGTTCTAGCTGGCTTAAGTCCCATTGAGTCCGTGTCCTCCTTTCCATCTATTCCATTTTTCTCTAGTTTTCATAGTCGAGTGTTTGGGTGTGTGTACTTGTCCATATCCATAGTCAATTCCATGAAAAGTTAGATTCTGAAGTTGTTAAATGCATATTCATTGGTTATGCATATAATAAAAAAGGATATCGTTGTTACCATGCTCTGAGTTGAAAGTTTTTTACTTCTGTGGATGTTATTTTTGATGAAACTAAATCCTTTCACATGTGTCCTTACCTTCAAGGGGAGATTTCTTTTGAAGCTAGGTCTTTTGAATCTCTTGCTTTTTTAAATTGTTATATTTTTAACTTTTTTTAAAAATCTGTCATCTTTAAATATGTTCTCCAATTCTGTTTTACAATTTTCTTTATGCAGTTTTTGCATATGTTATTTTGTCTGCCATACATTGGTTATATGCCCCCAACAACACCATCCTCCACATTTATATGGTGGAATTTTTGGCTGGTTGCCAACTCGCCATAAACATCCACCATCGATGGCACTTCACCCTTCCCATTTATGCATGAAGAAATGAAATGGAGTGGATGAAAATAGGTTAGAAAAATAGAGCAGAGAGACATAAATAGGAAATAGGGTGGAATTGAGTTATTTAATTCAAGAGAAATTGGAAAAAAAAAAAAAAACTATTGTAAGGTTGTAGTTTGACATCGAAGAGGAGAAAAATTAGATTTTATATAAAAATTCCATTTTACCCTTAAACGAAGCCATTTAATTGATTATGCAATGATGACGTTGCATATCAATGGGCAACAGAGTGTATTTAATATATTACGATTCTCATAATTGATTACATACATTTCCAGGATGACAATTGCATATCTAGGGACATCACCTGTCTTGATAAGCCCCGTACTCTTCTTCCTTGTCATTTCAGAAATATAGCCAAGCCAAGGCAAAGCCAAAACAGTCATTATCTATTACTTAAAACTTTAGTATTGATGTTTTGACCATCCAGCAAAGCAGAGGAACAATGGAGCAGCCAATTGAAAAAGTAAGGGCAGTTTAGGAAAGTCAAGACATGTTGCCAATTTCTGGGTTTTTTCTCCGCACTTTAACAAGCAAATAACACAGTGGGGCCCTCCAACTACCAAACAACACTGTTTATCCGCATCTCTATTTCCACTCTCCACTCAACTTTTAGCCTATTTGTATGCAACTAATTAAACACAGTGACAGAGAGAGGAAACTATTCAGGAGCTTTTATTGTCAAGTTTGCTAATTTGTTCCGTTGTTTAATGAACCTAAAGCCAAGCTAGATGTTGGTTGTTTAGTATACCTTAAGGATTAAAGTATTCGTAAGCTTTAAATGCCAAGTTTGTAAACTTGTGCATTCCTTGTCTGTTAAATTAATCTTAAAGCAAATCTTGAGGCTGGTTGTTTAGTGTTGTAATTTGAGAAAATATCTTTTAGATTCTTCCTAATTAGAGGAAATAGATACATAATCTTTTATTTTATTTTATTTTTTCAAGATTTCCTAGTTTTCCTATTTCCCTTTTTAGGAGAATTAGATTACTACAAATAAAGGGTATCATAATGTTTTTTTTATAATTTGAATAATAAATCAGTATTATTTTCCACTTGGTATCAGAGCTTGTCTGATCCGCTTTTGCTGTCTTTGCTGTCTGTCGGCGGTCGGCCGTTATGGCCGCCGGCGGCCACCTAAAAATCTCTTCTTTAACATCTGTTTTTAATGGGTTTCAATTACCTTAGTCAAGTTCTAGCCTTCTTTTTTTCCAGTATTACCCAATACAGAGTCTGTTTGACATTAGAGTGGGATTTGAACCCATTCCCTCTCGGACCAGTAGCTGAAATTGGTACTTTAGTTCTGTTGATGGCCAATCAATTTTTGGCTCCTTTTCTTCGAAGAACCCAAGAAAGGCACTGCCTTCACTGTCTATTCCGCTGTGCTCCGCCGCTTTTCACCGCCGGCCACCATCCGCCGTCGGCCACCGTCGCATTTCCGACCAGTGACCAGCGGATCTGGATCGCCTCTTCAAGCGATGACCAACCCCGCCGGAGTCAGTTCCAAACTCTGCTCAACGCGCCGCCACGAGCGCCAAAACAACACGATAGCCGCCGCCGGCCACCGTCGCACTTTCGACCGGTGACCAGCGGATCCGAATCGTCTCTTCGAGCGTGACCTAACCCTGGTGGCCGACGTCTAAGACTCCTCCGCATGCGCCGTCACGCGCCAACTCTTTCCGTCAGATCCCGTGTGCGTGTTTGTCACGCACCGCTGTCCTGGTGTTGGAATCGCACCGTGACTCTTCGGGTCGACTCATCGGACCTCCTCCTCTCTATTCTGACCCTCCATAGCTGCCATTGCCACCATCTCATCCACGAGGAGGAGAGGGTGTTACCTCGCATTTCCATTTCGCAACTCCTGCCCTTTGATGTTCTCTCTGCTATAGTCAACAGCCACCGCTGCAGTCAGCTGCCGTCGCTGCCGTTACCATCAGTTGTCATCCCTACCTCTACTAGCTTCCGTTATTTACTTCTCCATCTTGAAAGGCGCCATCTCGTTGCACATGGAAATTGATCTGATGAAAAATTCCAAGTCTGTAGGGGGCCTTGGCCTTCCATTTTCCCTCATTGTCCGTTTCTCAGGCGTTCTCAAAACCCGTTTCGGTAACTTCTTGGGTGGCAGTGTTTGTTGTGATTCTTTCTTGCAAGTGTGATGTCTCGTTGGCCTGTGGCATGAAGGGGAGTCTATTTCTGTGAGGTGCACTAGCCGTTGGTTTTGGTGATGGGTGGTGGAAGATCGTCATCTTCTGCCTCTTCTCTGGAGGATTCTTCATCCTCTTATACTTCCAGAAATTGTCTAAGGGGAAATATTTTTTCAGCCCTTGCAGAGAACTTCCTTCTTGGGCTAAAGTTTAGCCCTTACTTGTGATACAGTGTTAAGTATCACCATTTAGGAGTAGTCCAACAGAGAACTTTGGACCTCCAACTTGTCTTTGGCCTTTTTGATGCCATGGTGTTTTTTGGTTTCTGCTAATGCTTTGTTATAACAACTCACTCGGAGTTGTTCTTTGAGACTGATCGCTGAATTGACTCTTTCAAAGTTATGGGATTCAGGTTGTCCCTCGTACGGATCGGTTCTCACCAGTTCTTCCACCTTCACGTTCTGCTGTTCAGTCGTGAGGAGAAAATTCCAGCCCCTGCAGGACAGTGTACTCCTTGCAGGTTTGTTGTTGTTTGTTTCTGCAGGACAGTTGTTTCCTGAAGTTCTCCAATATGTTTAGGGCAGTTAAGTCCCTTGAAGGTTTGTTGCTGTTTAGGGTGGTTAAGTCCCTATAGGTTTATGGATGTTAGCCTTTTAATTTCAGCCGCTGCAGGGTAGTGTAGTCCCTGCAGGTCTGTTGTTGTTTGCCTCTGCAGGACAGATGTTTCCTGAAGGCTTGTTGATGTTTAGGGCAATTAAGTCCCTTGAAGTTTTGTTGCTGTTTAGGGCAGTTAAGTCCCTTGAAGTTTTGTTGCTGTTTAGGGCAGTTAAGTCCCTTGAAGCTTTGTTGTTGATCGCCACTATTGATGGCAATTCAGTGCCTGCAGTTTGTTGCTATTCGCCACTGCAGGCCCTTCATCTTTTCTTGCAGTTTGTTGCTGTTTGCTGCTACAAGTCACCATCCCCGAAGTTGAAGTTCGCCCTCGTCCATTGCTGTCCAAGTTGGTTTATTGGGTTTATTGAGTTTGTCTATTCCAAGCTTGGTTCATACTATCTAGTATGATCTATCTTGAGGGGGAGTGTTGTAATTTGAGATAATATCTTTTAGAATCTTCCTAATTAGAAGAAATAGATACATAATCTTTTATTTTATTTTTTCAAGATTTCCTAGTTTCCCTATTTCCCTTTTTAGGAGAATTAGATTACTACAAATAAAGGGTATCAGAATGTATTTTTTATGATTTGAATAATAAATCAGTATTATTTTCCACTTTTAGTAATACCAATGAGTTTGACTAAACATTTATCTACAGATTGAAGCTTGAATATTTAGGAATAGATTAACTCATTTACACCCCTACTTGTTACTACTATGTGTTATTACCTATTAAACTGACTGTTTATTTGGTATGATTGCTTTTTTTTTCTCTATTTAGGTTTAATTATGGTGAACACATGAGTTATATACTGCAGCACAATAATAGTCCTTGGGACACATTTTCCCTGTTTAGTTTCTGAATTTTCTACTTATGGCATTTTCAATTGGATATAGATATTTGCAGCAGCAAGTATTGTTGACAACTGACTACCATTTTTTCAATACATATTTCTACAAGAAGCTTAAAGAAGCCGTTTCATACAAGGTGATTAATTATCTTTCAATTCACTGCTGTATCTGCATGAACAGATTATTTTTCTTCAGGAAGTAGACTCGTAAGCATTATTATATAATGCATAATTGATTATTCCATTCAAAATATTGCAAAATGTTTGCTGCATGACTAGTTTAAGTATCGGTTAATCAGATCTTGGTATTTTTTCTTGAGTTATTAAATTTTGGTTTTTCTTGATAGTTTTAAATGTATAAATCTGGGATTTAGGTAATGTCAGCAATGCATAAAATGTGAATTGCTGACCCCATAACCTTCAACAACAAAACTAGTGACTTATACATTTTGTAGCTTTCTAAAAACTTACTTCATGTTACTTTTTTGTGCCATAGGCAAGATTTTTGGACTCATTGGTTCTATGTCAAGTTGTGGAATGCATGTAGCCTTGACTTAAACTCACAAGAGTTTGGCTCATACATAAATAATATTAAAATCCTACTCAGTATTTGAACATCATTATAGTGCCATAACTATAGTTTAAATCTAAATTTTACATGTAAAATCGTAATATCTTACAATTTTTCATAGTATTTCCGATTTTCAAATCGTCGAATCATGTGGATGGTCGTTTTTGTGTTGTCTGCTCCACCACCTGTTCACCTTTTTGGGTGTATGAATTCAGTTCAAATAAAACCTAAACCTAATTAAAAGTTAATGCAATTAAAAATTCACCTTGTTATGTGTTGTTAGCTGGCACCACTGCCCATTAAAAATTAATGCAGTTAAAATTCACATTCTTTTGCAGCCGTAGCACCTGTTCACTTTCTTGGTGACGGGGGTTTTAATTAAAACAAAATCCTAACCCAATTAAAAATTAAGGGTGTTTTGTGTTGCGTTGTTCACCTTCTTGACTTAATGGGTTTCAATTGAAATAAAAGCCAATTAAGGCACTTGTAAATTGCAAACATCTCTCTTTATCAGGTAACTTGCATTGGGTGCAAATGCATTTCTCCACTGAAATACAATTAAATGTATACTTAAGAAATTTAGATTTGGCATTGTTCACCTAGCATGTATCTCTTCCCCTTACAAAATTCAAATTACAATATGTGTCATGATTTACAATTTGTAAACCCTTCCGAATCCTAACCACACTTGATTTTAACTACCTTGGTACTATAAAATAATGAATGTTTGTCATTGTTACCGTCTAATTGATATCTTTTTCACATACACCATATGGGAGGTTTCATTTGGATTCTCCAGGTTGTTTGAGGCAGATAATGCTCCTGCTTAACTTGACAGGATGTTAGCTTGTTCAGGGTTGTCAAAGTCTCATTACAATTCACAGTCTGAGAGGTTGTTCTGTGTAAATCTTTTCTTGCAAATCACCTTTGAGGAATGCCATCAGTGGATAAAGAGGTAATTGTTGGAGAGCCACCACTACTATAAATAAACTAATAAGAACCATAGTTTCCATGGGAAAAAAAACATATATAGACGGGGTCAAACGCAATGGCGACAAAAGAGAGGTCAGAAGAGATAGCAAAAGAAGAAGCCATGGATGAATAGGAGAGAGAAATATTAAAAAATTCAAGATTCTCTAATCAAGGCACAAGAGCAATCTCGATACTTTAAATAACTACTTGAGAGGAGACGAGACGTGCGACAACACACGATGAACCTGAAAGAGGAAAGCGAGCGACCTCAACTCTCTGAATTGCTACTAGACATGTCACAATACACGACGAAAAAGGGAACAAATCTATAACTTTAAAAGTCGCTAAGAGCATGTAGGGGCTCCGATGAAGACGTCGTTGATGGCATGATGGTCGCTTAACCGAGACAATCAAAACCATGTGATCATCGGTCGAAACTAGAACTCCAGTAGTGACAACGGTAGACGATGGTGCTATCGGTAGCGGTAGATGGCGTCGTGCCGACAACGACGGGTGTAGTGACAGAGACAACAAGAAATTTTTTTTTTTACTCAAAAGAACCTGGCTCTGATAACATGTTGAATATAGTGAAAATTATGTATGGGATTAATCTCCTTTGTGCTGAATATACACATAGGGTCTTCTATTTATAATAGAAAAAATATGAACTAAGCCCAAAATACAAATAAGAATAATAACAAAGTAACTAAAAATGAAAGATAAATATAAAATAAAGATAATATATATGACAGGAGGAAACTTGATCTCTTGGAGGAGCAACATACATGATGTCAAATCCACTCTTCCATTAGCAAACCAAACACATAAAGATTGTTTGTCACTTTATGAGAGAGAAAGTGCTCTCGAGAGACATCATCAGTGGCATTATTAGCTTCGGTGACCATCACAATCTTGTTCCCTAAATCCCTCTCTTATTGACAACATATGTAGCAAGGTTGGCTCTTATGATATATATGATCCATCATGAGGTAGAGTTTTAAAGATATGGTTTGATTACATTAAAATGAAAAATATCTTAGTAGTTCTTTTGGGGTGTAGGGTTGAGGTCAATGTCCAACGTCCAAAAAATAGTCCAAAATAATAGTCCAAGGGATCCTAAAGTTGCCTTCTGTCCCAAGTCTCTTATAGCCGTTCATCCAAGCCGTTGGGAAGGTATTTGCAGAAAGTACTTCGATGCCAAAGCCAGTTTAGCGTTTCATAGTTTAGATGTTAATGGTACTATAAATGCAATCACCTATCTCCTTAAATCAAAGCTATGTTTATAGATTTTGGAGTGAGCTTTTGATTAGCAACAACCTAATTATGACCCAATTGGTGGTAATCACACTTTATCTTAAGTTGTTCAACATTAGAATTAATTGCCTTGACAACTGACCGATTGGTTAGACTCCGCGATCATCCGATCTTGATGGTAGTTTGTTCAGGCATTTGACTACCAGTTGATTGTTTGGTCTGCAACTGACCGGACGGTTATACGGTACAATGGTTAATCTTCATTGTAGTTATTAATTAATTAATTGATTTTGTTCCCTATAATTGTATCTTTTTATTATAAATAAGAATACTTGTGTGTACATGACAATTGGAACAATCCTTTCTATAAATAGAAAATGGATGGAGCTGTGAGATTGAAATTGTGTTTTATCACATTTTATTCCTTAAAGGAAAAATTATCTCTGCGCCGTTGACTAATTTGAGGACTTTTATATTTATCCCTATTAGGGGGACTTTGGAGGTTGATAATTTGGTCCCTGAATTTTTAAATATTTTTTCATTGTGGTCATAGCATATTTGCATCTGGATTCCGTACTTCCATCTCATTGAAAATGGTCACGGACCAAGTCAGTAGTTTAAGGATCTAATTAAAAACAGCTAAAGTATAAGACTTATTTTTATAAAAAAGTCCTCAAATAATTCAGAGGCCGGCAAACTTAACTAATCTAAATGTAAAATAATGAAGGTTTGAATAAACAAGAGAGTAGAGTCTTTTGGGTCAGAAAATAATGAGAATTTGTTAGTTTGATTCTCTATTTCTTGCAAAGATGCTTTTGTTTGTAATTAACTTCTATCTTTGCATTCCTTAAATTCCTTTCAATTTATACTTTTTTTTTATACATGTTCTAATTTATTATTTATTGTTAAATATCTAGCAAAGTGATAGGGATGTGATCTTTGCAAAGTTCAGAAGATGGTGGAAGGGTGTAAATATTTTTCAGAAGGCATATGTTTTGATTCCGATACACGAGGAGTAAGTTTTCTTCATTATCATTGAACTTTTGTTTGTAAATGATGATCTTGTGAATCTATATAAGTTCTTTTTGTGCTTTTATAAGTTCGTAAAGGCCTTATTTTATATTTTTACTTTTACTAAAATTTGATAAAAAAACATTGGGTTCCATTAAATTAAATAACGAATATATTTGATTATAAGCAGTGGGCATGTTAGGGTGGAAACCATAAGTGAAACATCCTATACTTAGTGTATTTATATTCTTACTGTTATGTAATTGCTAGACAACTAAAGTGTCCATCCATTTATTTTGGTGTGCTTGTGGCATTTTCCTTGTCCCCTAAACATTTGGGACTGGTGATGCAAATCTATGGACTGGGTTATGATTTATAATATCTGAAGATATTCATTTATAATTTAAAATGTTACTTGAAATAAAATGTGTAGATGATTTTGTAACAGAGATTGGATACATGTTAAGATTGCTATATATACAAACTTTATGGCCAATGGAAAGTAACTAGAGTGCTACTTCCTATGCTTGTGACTTCTCTATTCTAAGTGCACAAATTACATAATACATGAATCTGAACCAATTCATGCTCGTATTTCCAACACTCTCCCTACAAAGTTGGTCGTATAAACCGAATGCTCCAATCTTGAAACAAATATATTGAATTTCGAGAGACTATGTAATTGTTTGATAGTTGATCTTTGGAACCCCTAGATTCAGTATTCACTTCCTTCAATAGAACTCTCTTGAACAAAAATGATAGCCAATTTCAATATATTCTGTTCTTTCATGAACCACTGAATTGAAAGGCATGTGAAGGGCTGATGATCACAACATAATATCATCCGGTGTCACCAAACTTCAAGCTTGAAGTTGTTTTAGTGAAAATCAGTTCACAAATAATGTTGGCTACGATTGTTGGCTTCCTGATTTAATTCTAACTACCCTCCACGAAGGAGGTGCTTAGCGGATCCTATATATAATTGTTTTGTTGCTGTAATGTGAAGTAGGTGAAATGTAAAGCTTTTTTCCAAATTTGTATTAGAGTGCTTGATCTTGGAGGCTCTGCTTCCTCATTTGTGCCCTAGACTGCAGCACTCTGATCCTTTCAATAGTAGTATAGACACTGCATCTCCTTGCTTGCAGTGGAATACCCATAATTGGAATAGACCTTCATTTGACTTTGAGCACTCCTGACAGAGTTGCCACCACCAGACTGCCCAATTCCCAGGAACCTGTGAGCCAGAAAGACCTCCTGCATTGCACTCGCAGGGTCCTTCTCTGATGTTTGTAATTTACACATCATTATCTTGACCATTTTTTCAGTGTTTGTGGGAAATTTCAGTCTCATTGTTATGCTGTTATTGTGGTTAGTCAATTCTTCAATGTTCTTGGAGGTATAGACAAATGCGTCATTCAGAGTCAATTGCAGATAGTAGGTCCTCCTCTGGATACTGAATGCTTTTGGAATGAAATTTTGGTGATATGGAGGAATAAGATGCAAACTAAAAATAGCATATAGGGAGTTTTTTTCTTTAAAATGCACAATGACTGGAAAGTAATGCCAAGATGGAAAGAGGATGGAGGAGGAAGAGGAAGTCAAAGAGAACAGTATGTCATTGTTGGTGATTTGATATTGTTGGAAGTCCTACATTGACTAGAGATAAGGTCAATTCATAGTATATAAGTGGGTGCAAACCTCACCTTACAAGCCGGTTTTGTGGGGTTGACTTAGGTTTAAAGTCCACTTCTAATATGGTATCAGAGCCATCGTTAAAGTCTATTTGTTGGGCATATTGTTCCACCTGCTATCGGGTCGCTATTGGACCATCCATTAATGTTTAGTCCCACGCTCGAGATGTATATACCTCGGCGTGAGGGGGGGTGTTGGAAGTCCCATATCAACTAGAGATATGATCAATTCATAGTATATAAGTGGGTACAAACCTCATCTTATAAGCCGGTTTTGTAGGGTTGAGTTAGGTTTAAAATCCACTTCTAACAGATATAATGGTATATATACATTGATATAAGCACAAGTTGGAAAGTGTAAATTAAATTGGAGTTTGCCCAAATAGGGGAAGGAACTGCAAAAGTCAATCTAAATTTGATAGGGGGCAAGGTAATAAAATATCATAGTTAAGTGCCAAAATTATTGTTCTTCAGGGGAATGGTAGCCTAAATATATATTTCATTCAAATATTTTATTCTAATTTATTTTGGATTTTCTTTTTCTTGTTTGTTGGTTTACCATTTTGGATGCTCCAGCAATTTTTATGCTTTGTTGGTTTTCTTTGGTATAACTTTTCTAAGCATCTCTTCTTCTGCCTTTAACATTATTTTCTTATGATTAACTAACACTGGCTACTGTTATATCACTTGTCTATGCTTTATTCTATTATGCCCTTCCTGCCAAAATTTTGTAGTTGACGAGAGCATATTGTCATATATTTATCTTACCTTCTCCCTTTACTCAGTTCTGGGTTTGTTACTCATGATGTTTGATATATCCAGCCTTCATTGGAGCTTGATCATTATTTGTATCCCAGACAAAGAAGATGAATCGGGGCCAATCATACTTCATTTGGATTCTTTGGGTCTTCACTCAAGTAAATCAGTTTTTGATAATATTAAAAGGTGAGATTAAAGAATTGTATGTATTGTTGTATCTCATGTGTGACATTAACATTTCATCGATACAAATGATAATTTGCTCAAACACTCATCTTGCCACTTCTACTCTGCTATAACTTTTAAGGTGCTTGTGAAGTTGGCATGATATATATATATATATATATATATATATATATATATGTTTTTTTTATTAAATTGTGATGATGGTTTCTTGTAGTCAGCAAATATGATTATCTGATCAAGTTTTTGTAAGCTACATAGATGATGTCTTATTTAAAAAAAATCACGTGTTGTTATTTACATTTTCATCGAAGTATTGGAATAGATATCAGTATATTATTTGCTAATGGAAATGAATGTTTTTGCAGCAACCCAAATTCTATTTCAATTTCACATCTACTTATTTGTAAACTTTTAGCTAGCAATCTTTTTTTTTTTCTCAAGACAACTTTTGTGCATATAAATCTCTTCAGACTTCAGAATCTTAACTGGAATTCTTTTGATGACTTTTTTACTTTATATTCTATATGCATTCCCAGCTGCAACGAAATGTGGTCACTTATGCTTTAGTTATGTGGCTTTGTAACGTTGTTGTAAGGACTGTTTCTGAGAAAGTGAATGACCTAGTCACTTAGTCGGCACCTTTAAAGTGAATGATAATTTTCTACCAAACCTAGTGACCTCAGTAAAATTGATGGTTTGAACTGTGCAAACCAATTCTGTATATGCTATAAGCATTTATTTTAATTCAAACATCAAGACTTAATAGTGTGAAATTATGTATTGTAGCTATTTGATTGAAGAAAAGAACTATATGGATCGGGAAGACGTGTCTTCAAATGTTTCAATTGCAGACAGAATATGGAAGTGCCTTCCTCGTAGAATTGAATGTCAGATCATTGCGGTAAATTTGCAAGCTGTACATCTAGAGTAATGTGCTAACTTAGTGATACTATTTATAATAGTTTGAAGTTGAAGATAAGCATATCTTTCACCTTTTTTTCTTGGTGAAAT
The DNA here is from genome assembly GCF_000741045.1 of Vigna radiata var. radiata. NCBI lineage: Eukaryota > Viridiplantae > Streptophyta > Magnoliopsida > Fabales > Fabaceae > Vigna > Vigna radiata. The sequence goes on along the minus strand of NW_014542365.1, from coordinate 776,637 downwards.
GAATGTTTGACCTCTAATTTAGAATAGATGTCGGAGTTCTTGAGAGTTTTTCTTAGTGATGATTACATTCAAAGGAATGAGGTTCGTCTTCAGAACCTCCCAAGAAAACTATGTTTCTTATTAGATTATATAAAAAGATAATGATATTTAGACAACATTTTTTTGACAACATTTGAACATTGATTATGTGTCAATCTGTGATTGGTCAAAAATTACTCCACAATAATGTTTATGATTATTATTATTGATTGTGGAGTAATTTTTGACCAATCACAGATTGACACGTAATCAATGTTCAAATGTTGTCAAAAAAATGTTGTCTAAATATCATTATTCATATAAAAAATACGTTTAGCCTTCACGTGAAAAGACATTGAAAATTGTTTCAAAACTTTAATTGGATGCTGCAAGTCCAGCTTATTGAAGTTAGATTCTTAAAATTGATGATGAAAAGGACAGCAGCAAAATTATTTTGCAGTTGTTTCAACAATTATAGTCATTTTTTTTTTGCCTAAAAATTTTCATCGTGTTGCATTTACACATTGCACCAGGTTCCCCAACAGAAGAATGAGTATGACTGTGGTCTTTTTGTATTGTACTTCATTGAGCGTTTCATGGAGGAAGCACCTGAGAGACTGAAAAAGAAAGATTTGGCAATGGTAATACCTACGCTTCTTTATAAAGATAAGTTTATTTCAAAAAATTGGTTTTGCTGTTGACTTGTACTTGTCAACTTACAGTTTGGAAAACGATGGTTCAAACCCGAAGAGGCTTCCAATTTGAGAGTGAAAATCCGTAAATTGCTTGTAGAAAAATTAGAGAATTCAATGAGGGATAATATTGACCTAGAATCTTCTCCTTCATCATCTGGTGGCCCTGCAACTGAGTGTGTTGAATCCCCCAAGGATTCTATGGCGTAACATGAAATCATGAATTGCAATTCTCATTTCCTTGAACCAACAATCTGTTGATATTTTCATATTGTTGGCGCCAATGGCTTTTTTTGTTTGTACAGACATCAGCCATTGAGCTGATAATTTTTGGATAGTTTCCTACGACCTGGTTACTGCAGCAGTCGTTAATACAAGAAAGAAAGGATGACTGACCCTTTGGTATGAACAAATAACAATCAACCATTTCTTGTGGGTTAGGTCATCTTTTCAAATGTATAGCAGGAAACGGCACAAAGCTGTCTATTAGAGTTAATAGCTTTCGTATCTACCCCTTGTTTATACTTAATTAATTTCATTTTATAATTTCGATGCAAGTTATCCAAGCTTTGCTTTCTAGTTTGTGAACTGCACGATAGTTTGGTATAATCTTAACCATTAATTTTAAAAGCATTACATCCAATGAGTATATATCACTCCTCCGTGTGGGGCATGCTATACTTTCCCATGTTATTCTCATCTTGTTCTTACTTTTGAAGGGCCAGTTTTTGTACTTTTCTTGCACCATGTTTTCTTTCTCCATCCAACTTTTTTAAATTATTTTATCCTATTTTAATCTATACAACAATATTAAAATCGCAGTTCACATTACTTGTTTGAAACATGTTACATATATATATCAAAATGTATTTGGCATTGTTCTAAATTATGCATTCCATAACATCGTCATTCATTTATGTGACCGAAGATTGAAAGACTGAAGATGTATAGTGATATGGAATTTGAAGTATTACATGTTTTAGGTAAGGGAATCATTGGAATTTAAATAAAAAACAATTTAAATGGCATATTTTTATGCTCCTAATATTAGTTTTGATTTGTTTTTATAATAGGTACTAACATGTTATATATAGGGGTATTTTGAAGCTCGTTTTGTATTGTTTTATTATGTGTTTGGTTTAGTTTTCTTAGGATTTATTATTCTTTTTTATTTTATATTTTAACAATATTTTTTAAGTGATGATAAATGATAGATGGGCTTGTGAACATAATTTAGATATTAAAGTGTATAATGATATTTAATATGCATTTTTTTTTTATTAAAACAGCTTCTTAACTCATTTACAGGGACGACATGGATAGTAAAATTTATCTAATAGTTGAATATTTGTGAATATTTAAAAAATATATTTTATAAATTTTTAAAACTAAATCTAAATAAAAGTATAAAAAAGTTATATAATTTAAATTAAATTTTAATTTTAATCAAAATTAATTTCTTAAAATATTAATTAAATTATAATTTTAAGTAAAATTAATCTCAAAATAGAAATTAAATTTTTATTTTAATAAAATTTAATTTAATAAAATATAAATTAAATTTTAATTTTAAATTTTTTATAAATAATAGATATTTATAAATATAATTGAACATATTTATAAATTAGTATTAAAATATTCACTAACTATATGTTATTCATAAATAAATATAAGGTATAATTGCTTCTTTTGTCTCCAGTCTGATTGAAGTGTGTCAAATTGGTTCCTTTTTTTAGAAAAGTTGTAATTTCGTCCACATGTGGTTTAAAAGTGTCAATTGCATCCAAACATAGAAAAAATTTGTGTTAATCAAGTCATCTCCGTTAAATACAAACAAACAATGTTAAATGACGTGTCAATGAAATTAAAATTAGGGAACATGGAAATAGTTTATTCAATTGGGAAAGAGCAAAACTCACATTAGGGCTTTTGACGAAGAGTAGAAATTGCAATTGGGGATTTTGACGAAGAGTAAAAATTGCAATTGGGGCTTTTGAAAGCATAATCGCGTTTGGTGATTCGGAAGCGCTTTTCGCATTGTTCGTGGGATATTTGAAAGTGCGAAGTGGGTTCCATTCGAAGGTCCATTGAAGGTGCGTGTACATTGATTTCGTTGGGTTTATGGTTGCTTTGGTGTGTGTGTGTTTGCTTCTTGTATGGTCTTCCATAAACTATTATTTCTGTTTGGTTGTTGTCCCCCGTTATGGGTGTTCTGTGTGGTCCCCCATTGTGCAAGTTAAAGTCATTCTTTATGCTGTGTTTAGGGTTCAGTACACAATTCTTTTAATTGTTTATGGTATGTTTAAAGTGCTTTCTGGAAGTGTTGTACCCTGATGGGTTGACAGTCCTACCCTGATGTTTTATACCATGTTATAATGTAAATGTAGTGTTATTTAGTCGATTAAATGTAGTGTTATTTGGGTAAACTTAGTCTGGCATGATTTTTTATATTAGTTGAGATGGCTAACTGAGATGTGGCATATGTAGAAAACTGCACAATTTGCACAAGCTGCTCCAACAACTCCAAATGCAACTAAATCAAGTCAAATAACTTAATGTGAGGTTGAACAACCCCAACAAAGTCAACCAGCAACAACAACACCTCACCCAACTACAACACTTGCTGACCCAACTACAACACAAGTTGACCCAACTGCAATAGCACCTTAGAACTGATTTAGGAAGTCATTGGCTGTTATTAATATGTATTCTGAACTTTGTTTTGGATAACACCTTTTTTTGGATACAAACTTCAATATGTATTGTGTGCTGATGTATTATGTGATGTAGCAAACTGTTGTTGGTTTAATGAATATGATGTCCATTTGAAGCACAATTTCTCATTTTATATTGAATGTGCATTTGAAGCACAACTTTGATGGAATCTTATAATTAATGCTTCACTTATTAGTCAAATTTTCATTACATATTGCTTGTCCCAAAGGACCTGGTAGTTCTTAAGGTGTTAAATCAAGGTGTGCAACTCACTGATAGAAGATAATAAGAATGTTTGGTCCATTCAGGGTGTACAAATTAACCAAAATATATGTGTCACGCATGATAATAAGCTTTGGTGCCAAATTTGAGTTCATTTAATGTTAAAATTTTTCTTGTTTTGACCAAATTGTGAAAATGGAGTTTGAGAGTTTGATTTTTGAAATTGATGATGTGAAACTTCTTAGAATGATAGATAATTGGTTCAGGAATAGATTTATATGTGTCTTTGGATTTATTAGACTGAATTCATCATGAATTGGGTGAGTAAAAGTTGAAAATTTTTCAAAAGTGGCAAAAACTACATTATTTTCGCTTAGGCTAAACTTTCCCGCTTGAGCTAGATATGCAAAAATCTGAAACACAAGTTTTGTTGATATTTTCGCTTAAGCTAAAAAATTTCGCTTGAGCTAGATATTTTCGCTTAAGCTATAAATTTTTCACTTGAGCTAAAAATGTCCCGCAACTAAAGTTGGGCCATTGGAGCTCTTTCACGTGAGCAAAACTTAATTCGTCTAGGCTAGATTGAGGCTAAAACTTAGGGTGCTCACTAGAACCATCTCACTTAAGCTAAAAATCAGTCGCCTAGGCGAAAAATTGAAAATCCAATTCCAGTGCTCATTGGAACATTTTAACTTGAGCCAAGTTAAGTCGCCTGGGCGAGAATTAGGCTAAAACTTGGGGTGCCCTCTAGATAATTTTCGCTTTTTCCACTACAAGAAAATTGCCAATTATCTACGGATAATTATATACGGATTTAATCTGTATATAATAATCGTATTATATACGGACTGTATATACGGATATTGGGAGAAAGCGTTATCTACGAAAAATCCATATGTAAATGGAGAAATCATTATATACGGAAAATCCGTATATAATGGTCGTATGTAGCTTTGGCGCTTTTGCGCGGGAAGCTTTGTAGGGATTTATTATCTAATATCCATGTGTAAGGTGATAAAAGTTTACCTGCTGATATTATATACGGGTTTTGGAAAATAAGAAGTAAAAATTTAATTGAAAGCTCGAAAATTTCCCCCATCTGATTGACGAAAAAAATACATTTAGGTCTGGAAAAAAGAATTTTCATTCCCGCAGCTCTCCCTCTTCGCGAACCTTCATTCCCGCACCTCTTCTTCACTGAACTTCTTCACTGTCAGTCCCACAGCTCTTCTCTTATCCCTCTCTATCTCCGACTCGTTTCTTCCGCGTCATTGTTTCTTTCGCTGGAACTTTGCCATCGCGAGTTGTGTGGATTACGATTTCATTTGTCGAACGCGGTGAGTAATTGAAGCTTTGAGGCTAATTTGTATTTTCGTTTTGTCTTTTTGTTGTTACATTGACCAATTTTTGGTTATTGCTGTTTAGAGGTTTGAAATCGCGACTTTCGAAACCCTAGGTTGGTTTCTTCGAACTGGAAGGTCGAGTTCTAGTCGCCTTTTGCTGGTGGTAAGTTTGAATCGCTTATATTTGAGGTTTGAAATTGCATTTCAGTTTTCTTTTCTCTGGGTGTTGTTACATTGACCTATTTTTGGTCATTGTTGTTAGGAGGTTTGAAATTGCGATTTTGGAAACTGTAGGTTGGTTTGTTCGAAGCGGAAGAAATAAGTTGGAGCTGCAACTGCCTTCTGCTCTTGGTAAGTATGAATTGCTTACATTTCGGTTTCTTTTTATTGGCTGTTATTAAAAGGTGATAAAAGGTCATATATACTACTTAAGTATATCTTGAATCAACACTTCTTGTGCTAATTAGTTGTTTTTAGACCATAATTAGTCTAGCGCCTTAAATTGGTAGATTTCACTAACATAGTTTAGAGAACTTAGTGGATTTTTAGATTACCCTATGATAGATTTTGTTGTAGTTAGTGTGCATGTTAGTTGTTCTGACTTTGTACTTATATTGGATTTTGGATAAAAGATGTTTGGCACCTTGCATACGAGCTGACCGATAGAATACAAGTAATAAAAAAGGAGTATGCTAGTTAAACCAAAGAGTATTATTTGTGCCCTGCTGCTGCCACTTTAAAGTGGTATTTCCAATTCCCAAATATTCATAAAGATTATATCCAATGATGAACTTTGATAATTAATTGATTGTAATACCTGTATTTGATACATTTAATAGTTGTGTTAGTTTCTTTGATTATCTATTGAGGAGAAATGAAATCATCTCTGAGTTTTGTTATGCTTTCTTATTGCTTGTATACCCGTCCATTTATGTGATAATATGAATTCATTTTCAACTCTTAATAGCATAGTTTCCACTGTTTTGACTAATGTTTAAGGAAAGTTGCATAGCATTTTCTGTTTTGTCTAATGTTCAGTCCAAAATATTTCATTTGCGTTCTTTCCCAATTTTCATACTGTTTCCACTGACTAAAATATCAAAGTTACATTATAGTATATGAACTACATAAGAACTTAATACATAAATTTCTCTAATTTAGATTGGGAGTTTTTCCAAAAACCAATGTGTAATTGTGAATCAAACTATCATAAGGCTTAAGTTAACTTTACGGCCTAAATGAAAAACTGCATAATTAATTAATTTGGAGTGAGAAGAAAAGTAATTTATTGGAAAACAAATTAATTAAAATTAAATATTTTGGAATTTAGAATTTATTAAGATTTAAAAGTGAGCTAGTTTGGTAAAGGAAATAATATAACGTATAAGATTTTAAATTATTTGAATGTCAAATTAATTAATTTATTTCCAAAAAGAGACGTAATGAGATTTGTTTAATTAATGTAATGAATATTGTATTATTGGATTGGCTTTATTTATTTATTTATTTGGAATGATATTTATTTAACTATTTATCTGGAATGATGTTATTTATTTATTTATTAGTTATTTAATTATTTATTTAATTGTAATTTATTGTTGGAGTGAAATATGAGAGGATTTAGTTTGAGTACATTAGATTTTGAATGAGACAGTAGATAATGATGAATGATCGATATTAGGTGGAGAGTGAGAATGTTTGTTGTACTTAGAGATATACGTTGGAACGAGTAAGTTTTGTGTTGTACCTAAGGGTGTAGTTGATGAGCACAAGAGTGAAGGATAGGTTCACTTTCTGTACCTAGTAAAGCCTGAGACTATCGATTGGTCGAGATAGCAACTTCCTTTGGCCTTGTGTGCGAAAAGGGAGTGCTCGGGTATTGAGCCCTCCTTGTGTGGGGGTGATGGTGTTTGCCTTGTCCTGGTGTGGCAGGAAACTTGTTCCTTAGCCAAGTAGGCGGAACTACTCGAGCAGACCTGTAGGAGGGGCTACAGGGGACTTGTGGGGAGGCCACAAGTTTGAGGTAGGGTACAGGAGTGAGATTGATTCTTTTCACTACAGAGTTATGGTATTGTGGAGGCTCGTGGTGTTATTCATGATGAAGGATTCATGATGAGGTTAGTTCGGATGAAGGTACATGTGTTGATGATTCGTGACAACAATGTGTTTGGAGATAGTATAGATAAAGATAATCTTGATGGTATAGTTGTGGTATGAATGATGCTGATGTTATAGATGATCCTGTTGTAGGAATGATTACGTTAGTAAGGATAATTNGTTATTAAGTTNTGTTTACTTGTTATGTATATATTGTCTTGTTATTGGTCGTGTTATGGTAGCTTACCCATATTTGTTTGTGTTGTGGTTGTATGTGTTTGCGATGATCGTGTGACCTATGGTTATACGGGAGCAGGAGATGTTGCAGATGCTTCAGATGCATGATAGAGACGCGAGAAGGGGAAAAAGACTTATGTTAATTAAAGTTTTGTGCTATGAATGTTAGAGACAATGTAATCGGGTTTATTTTATTTTGTTTCTATTTTATTAATTTCGGTATTTTATAAGCGGATTTCCACGATAATATTATGATTTTAAAAATTTTAAATTTTTCCTAATAATCAAGACATCCCAAAAATCGGGATGTTACATTTGGTATCAGAGCACGGTTTTCGAAATAATATTGACTACACACACATTGTTGTCTTGTTATTGTGCCAGAGGAGGAACTTCAGGCGCTTAAATGTTTATCCTTTGTTCATTCTTGCTCTCCAAGCTTTTGTTGATCCATATCCTTTTCATATAAGATATTTTTTTGGGTTTGAAGTCTAGGGATTAATGTGTCTGTATTAACACTATTTTGGAGATATTTTAGTTGATGCAAGAGAATCTTTATTTGTTATAAAAACTCATTTTTTCTTGTAGTTAAACTTAACTGTAGTTAGTTCTGTAAGAATTTTATAAGCAATAGCTCTGCTCTCACACAACAGTAATTCTTATTATTTCTTTGCTCATATCTGTATTTTGAGCACATATTTTATGGTGCATGATTTTTCAAGACTTACTTCCTATGCATAATCCCANAAAGCTAAACTNATGAGTCACTAGTGAAAACNAGCTTTGTGATATAGCAGTTTTATTCTGTGTTGTATATTCTTTTGGAAGAATCATTTTGTCTGTATGTGTTCTTAAGATTCTCTCTNTCACCTTCATGCTCTTGCTACATAAATATAGTTTTACTTGGTCCATATTCTTTCTACATGAGATTTTCTCATCANGATCACACATGACTCTCNTGTGAAAATATTTTGTAAATTTATATATCTATCTATCTATATATAATATAGATCAATGATAAAAAGATGATGTGGCTGATGCTTTTTCCAAACATGAATTACTATTTTTTTAGAAGCTCAGTTTTTCTTTATCTTCTATAATCTTTATTCATTAGTTTCTCTTAGCGACGAGAAATTCTCACTAGTACAAAAATCATATTTTATGACGTACAAAATCAAGTTATGACGTACATAGTTTTGTACGTTACAATAGAAATATGTTTTAAAGGTTTAAAGCACACGTGTGACCGTTTGCGTAGGCCTTGTGCTAAAAACCTTTCTCTTTTTTTATATAAAAAATATCAAAAATATGATTTTTATACTAGTGGTTATCTTTTCCTCATTGTTACATTTAACTTATAAATATATAAATTGTTTTTGTACGTCATAAAATATGATTTTTATACTAGTGTCTTGCACATTAGAATGAGTGTTGCAACCACTTGAGAGTGCTTTACCTAATTTATGTTTCTCTTATGCTCTGAATATATAATGCAAGTGTAGTCACTTATGTTTCTAGAAATAGTTTGACCGTGCTCAATGTGTAGTGCAGTTTAATGGCACAATTAGCGATTAGAGATAGTTATTTAATCACAAGATTACCTCATAACAAAGTAAAACATCTAGACTTCAGAAAGTGATTCTCCTACTTGAATTTGTCATGTTCTACTATAGAGGATTTATCATCTAAACGGGACAACATTGAATTTGTCAAATGCCAAAGAGTGCCACAATTAATTATCAGTGGGAGTGATTTAATATTATGACCCATTAAAGATGTTCAATCTGCAAATTGAAGCATTTGGGTTTTAGAAACAGAGGGATTATAATTAACTGGTCAACATTTAGCAACTTGAATGGAACTTGCAACCACCAAAACCAATTTTCCACTTTGCATGTTTCGACTATTTTGTCTCTATAATATGAGCTCAAGTTTAAAAGGGGTAAGATAAGTGCAGTCATAAAAATCAATGAAATTTGTTTAAAAGAGAAGGATGATAGTTGGAAATGTTTAGAATCATGATAATTTATAATATTTTAATATAAATATTAGGAATGTTTGGTACGCTTCTTGGTTTAGTATAAATATTATAATAGAATTAAAGGGAATAAATTTTAATTTGGAAAAGCTTTTAGATAAACATGAAAGGAATACAATTGTGGGTGTGCGTGAAATATGATTGAATAAAAGTGGTGCTGTAAAACGGTAGGTGCAGTGTTTTAATTTAATGTTTGAATACNGTTTTCTTTTCCTTAAAATTGATGCATGGTAGTATGTCTTATATGGTAATTGGTTCTAATTAGAAAATTAATTACAATATTCTTGGTATGGACTATTTTGAGTTTTTAAATTGAATATGAATTAGTTAGATATTTTAGGATTTGAATTGCATCCAGAAAACTTGTATTCCATTGCATCCTTAACTTCTAACATATTTGAGAAATATTTTCATTTTCAGTGACAAAACAACATTGCAGGCTCTGAAGGCTAGTGATTGACATATTGAAGGAGCATTTGATTTCTTTTATAGCCAACCCCAGCTTAAAACATTTAGTAACAAGTAAATTAGGCTACATGGTTGTTATTTTGAAAAGCATGAATGTTTCCTCCATATTATTTGTTTGTGTTTTTATATAATTGCTTATATATAATTGCTTNTGTTTTTATTTGTGAAGTCAGTTTGCAAATGTACGCTTATGCAATTGTACCTAAAATATAATGAGGGTTATTTAGTTCTTTAAATATTGATTTTTGGTATTAAAATTATTTAGCAAAACAATTAAACACATCAACCATTGTGTAGCATAATTTGTTTTTTCTTTAGCTATGTTTAGCTGTAGTTAAAGTTTTAAAACAACGATGTAGGTTGGCCAATATTCTTTTATATTCAAAGCTTAAAACAATATTGTACATAGTTATCCACATGTATAAAAAAATAGTAAATTAGAGACATGTAGAAAAACATTGTAAGATAGAGAGAAGAGGACCTAAATTAATTTATCTAATAATTTATATACGGATATTTCCGTATATAACTTATATACGGATATATCCATATATAAATTTACCTACAAGGGTTTTATATACGGATTTTTGCCCGTATATAAGCCGTATATAACCAACAATTGTATATGGATTTTGGTCTTTATATACGGATATGGACTGTAGATAATGACGTTTTTTCTTGTAGCATGCGAAACCATTCTCTCCTAAAATTTTAAGTTGTTGTCATCAAATTTTATATTACCCGTTAGGTTCTATTTGGATTAAGTTGTTCTAAATATTTTCAGAGAAAAAAAATGAGTTAAATAAAATGAACTTTTCTCATAAGTTAAAATCAACTTATTATGTTTAGTATAAATGGCAACCACAAATTTCTATCAATGAGTTTCTAGTTTAATAAATCTGAACGATATATTCGTCTGAATCCCAACAACTTAGCTATTGAAAGAACATGCACCTTCTTCAACAATATCACTGTAAATTAGCTATTGAAAGCAGAAATTGAGATTTGCCATTCATTTAAGAAAATCACATTACAATATTGCCAACATTGACATCACAACAACTGTCTAATACAACACATTGTCTAATACAAGACATCATGGAATTTTAAACAAGATACAAAGAAGGATGACATTAATAAACCCCATAAAACATAGCATCCATGTTAATTGCTTCTCCCATTTCTGAGAAACCATAGCAGATTTCTCAGACTAATAATTTTTCTCCTTTTCCTAGCAATAATAGTATCCCTTTCATCCAAATTATCTTCATTGGACCATTTAAAATAATTGCATCCTTGAAGTTCTTCGTTTCGAGTTCGTTGTTGAAAACATCCAACCACAAACATTCCATTACTCAAAATAAAGTAATCACAAAAATGAAACTACAGCCACTGAACAAACCTTGTAATTAGGGCATCCACAAAATTGCTTGCCTTCGTTCTTCACAGTTTTTGCCACTCTCAACACAGCAATCTCCCCACAATGACATATGTTGGTTCGAACCAATCCTCTAGATGAAACAGCATGAGGGCTCCCCCATGAGCAAGACGAACAACACTAATTATTCAATGACATTGCCACTTTCTCAACCTCAAAGCCACACTTTCTCAACCGACCCCAATCCACACAGTACCAACACTTCTTCAACCAACTCCAAACCGAAGAACAACAATTTCTCAACAAACAGCCAAAGAGGGAAGAAGAAGACAAAGAAGTATCGGAAGCCCCAATTGCGATTTCTAGTCTTCGTCAAAAGCCCCAATTGCAATTTCTACTCTTCGTCAAAAGCCCTAATGCAATTTTTACTCTTCCCCAATTGAATAAACTATTTCCATGTTCCCTAATTTTAATTTCATTGACACGTCATTACCAATTTGCCACTCTTTTGCTACATTTTATTTCTATACTGCCAAATCATCAATGAGTTAACACCGTTAGTTTGTATTTAACGGAGATGACTTGATTGACACAAATGTTTTCTATGTTTGGATGCAATTGACACTTTTAAACCACGTGTGGACGAAATTGCAACTTTTCTAAAAGGGGGGATGAATTTGACACACTTCAACCAAACTGGGGACAAAAGAAGCAATTAAACCTAAATATAATTATCTGTTGTAGATATCTGTAAATATTTTTTTGTTTTTTACCAGTGATCTAATATTTAAAGAGTAGTAATGTATTCCATCTATTTTTCAGAATGTGTCAAGAATTTCAAGAAGGATATTTTTAGGTAGGGAGAAAGCCTTCACGTTCTTCTTGGTCCATTGTTGGACCTAGCCGAAATGATACAATCAACAATCTTATAAATTTCATATTAACATTCACATTTTCCTTCTACAATCTTATAAATACAAAATTTTCATTTTCATTCGTAAAAATGACTTTTGAAGGGTGTAATTTAGAAAAAAAGAAAACTTTTAGATTGCATAGTTTAGAAGTTGTTTTCTACTATCAAATCAATTATGCAATATGAATTTTTTTTTTTGACTTTTTAATTATGCAATTAAAAACTTTTTTACTTTTATATATATAATAATTTGATTCCTTTAATTGCTTTCATGCAATTCAAAATCATGGATATTTTTAATTTATTCCATGTAAAGATTGACATCCTCCTCCTCCTAGCTATATCCATGGTAATTTGATTCTACCAATTCATAACATAACCTTTAAACTCCTAGGATTCCATAAGAACCTTATCATCATCTTTATAGTGATAAGAGTTGAAGGTTTGGTTAAGGATTATAATCTTCCTCAACATCTTATCTCTTCTAGGCGTATGGTTCCTAAACTCTTCTCATCTTTGGTCTTGCCTAGGTTTAAAACCATGCTCTTCTTCATCATTATCTCTTTCAAGCGTGTGGTTTCCAAACTCCTCTTGTCTTTGGCCCCTCCTTGGAATAAAAACATGCCCATCTTCATCATTATGAGGATAACAGTCTGAATTATCATGTCTCATTCTCTTTCTCTCCACTCCCTTCAATCTCACACTCACATCTTCATTGAACTTTTAGAGTCTTTCAAATTACAGTTGAGTGTGTTATTGCATTTGAGCCATTTGTAAGTTGAGTTTTTCAAGGGCAGCCATAATTTTCAGTCTTAGGTGATGGGGGATCACTATTTTAAGAAAAAACCATGTCCTGCAAGAAAATGTTAGTAATAGAAAATGTTTTCACTGATGGGGGATCATTCAAATTTCGCTCTTATATCGGTTCTTTTTTTTTAAGTACTCTCTTGCCTTTTTCCACTTAAATTCTCTTTAGTGTTTTGATAAAAAAAAACTCTAGTATCTTAAGCAAAAGTGACAAATCAATATGAAAAATGTTGTGAGATCTAGATTTTGACTCAAGAGGTAAAAGAAAATACAAAACTTTAGACAAAACTTTAAGAAAATTTAAAAGATATAAAATAATAAAAATGGAAAATTATAGGAGTACCAAAAAGAGTTAAATGAGGCAACGTGGAAACTCTAAAAAACAAGATTGAATATAATTCAATATATTAACAATCATAAGCAATAATACAACATAATGATTATATTGAACTCTAAAATTTTGTTTTGTTTTTTCTTTTAACTCTTGGATCCTTACTTTTTCTTTTTTTTTTCTTTCAATATATATTTGTTTCTGTTGAGATTGTTGATAAGGGAAACACTAGTTTAGCTAACCTTAATCTCACAGTTCTCTAGTCACTCTGGTTTTTTATGATGACAACACATTATTAATAACACTTGTATTGTCTTGTGTTATATGTTTTATTCCTCATTGTAGATGATATCTTATTGAATATGTTGTGTGTTTGATATATGAATGCACTTACTGAACTTATATCTAATACATAATTTATGTTTTCTTTACATATGTTTTGAAGAGAAAACCACATGCACTTTTGTGAACTTATATTGTGTGGCATAACTACAAGTTTTAAGTCGACTTCATTATGAAGCAAGTCGATTAAAATTCGTGGCTATGCACAGATTTTCAAAAGCAGTGTTGTGAGTGATTTTGCATTGAAAAGTTTTTCAAACTGAGCTGATGTGCCTAAGTAGACTACATGCGCAGTTGATCCGACTTAGTTAGTTATTTGATTTGAAATTATGTTATGCTTGTGTACAGTAACAACTATATTTCAAAAGTTATTTAAAGCATTGATAATAGTCAACTATATTAAATACAAAATCAATTTGGTTGTTGTTGACTGCTACTATTTGACTTAACTGTTATAACTGTCTGATGACAGTCGACTCTATTAGTAGCATAATCGACTACAGGAGCGTCTGATTTATAGAAAACTATAAATAGACGTGACTCAGTTGATCACAAAGGACTTTGGATATTCTAACACTTTTATTTTGATTTACAGATTGTGATCTCTGAGAATTTGCTCCAAGAACTCATCAAGAAGATTGTGGTGATCCATCTTTGAGGAGGTTCTTTGAAGGAGACTTGTATTGAGCTTACTGTTTGATCAGATTATGCACAGTTGGTGTATTCTTTTTGATCAAGACTGCCTTCAGTCTACTAGAGATTGGTTTTCCTATTGTGATTACAAGAGGTTGACTCGTGGAGTCTGGACACTTTGAGGATTGTTCAAAGTGGGATTAAAGATTGTAGAAGAGGGGATATCTTGTTGCAGATCTTTGTGTGTACTGCCTATATTTTGGTTAGAGGGTTGGAGAGGTGTTTTATATTTTTAATGTGGAGGTCTCTATAAAAGCCTTGTTGTAAAAACTTGGACATTATAGTGCATTTGCTTCCGGATTGTGGAAGGACACTGGATGTAGGCATTCAGGTCGAACCAGTATAAAAATTTATTTACGTTTTATTTATCTATCCTTACACTTTTACATTCAGTCGACTTACCTGTTTACGTAATCTACTTTGTATTTCTGCTGCACTTAGAATTTTCATTCCTTGTGATTCAAGAAACTTTGTAAAGGTTTTTACTTTGCGAAAAAGATTTCAAAAAGACTCTGATTTTGAAACCTCACCAATTCACCCCCCTCTTAGTGTTGAAACGAAGCCAACCTTTTTCCAACAGTTTCCTTTTAAGTTGGATCTACTTTTTTTTTAATTTTGTTATTCAACGCACAACTAAAGAAAACTAAACAAATTGCCTTTTAAACACTAAAACTCATGGAAGACAAATGTAAATAGTTAATTAAGACTATAATTAACTGAAAAACACAAAAATAGATAATTTTTACGAATCAAATGTAGAAATGCACAATTTAAATGAAGAACGTGAAAATTAAAAACTCAATAGAATTAGATAAAATATTTGTTTTTTTAATATGACAGAATAATAAGACAAAAGAGGATATTTAAACCAAAACATTGCTCTAATACCAAATGATAGGATTATGTCTAGGAAAAAAGTATAATTATTTTTTAATTTGAATCATCAATAGACACAACAACAAAAAATCAAAGAAGAATGCGAAATAAGACATGGTTGTGGACACTACAACCTAGCAGATTGATAAGTCAAATGAAGATTTGCCACAAAGATGTTAATCTTTGATAAGAATCAGAGTTCTAGTCTAAGAACCAAGATAATCTTCTCTTAAAGAATGCAAATGCATATAATATGACTCTAAAGTGTCTACATATGTATTTGGTGCTCCTATATATAGGCACAAATGTTTAAGACCCCTAAGAAACCCTAAAACAAAACCCAAAGACATCATACCCAAAAATAACTTGAGAACTTAAAAACATAAACAAATTATTTGTGATTAAAAAAAATACCAACATTTTTAGTTACCTAAATTATTGTACAATTATGCTCCAAGCCATGATCTTCATATCCCTTGAATTCCAATATTCATGGAGCATAGTGAGTCTTGAGAAGATTTGTTCTTCCAACTATTTGATCCTTAACCTTGTCATAGGTCCTTTGAATTACAATGACTCTTCCTTAAGTTCTTCTTCAATAGGATCAAAGATAGTCCTCTATCACTTAAGCTCCATGGTTACTAGTGAATGACTATGTGGACACACACTTGAATTAGCTTAACATTTCCTTGGTGCACATCATCCACGCATGAGGGTTGGAAATAGCCTAACCTCGTTTTTAATCATGTTGGAACTTAATCCCACATCAACTGATTCATGGCCTGCTCAAATGTTTATATGCATCAATTCACACGAGCTTATCAAATGCATTCCGTGGATGAATGCTCATGTCCCTCACATTCTGGTCAATCCAACTCTCTAATATTCTTTTGGGCTGCTCCTAGATGAAAAGAAGTTGATGAACAATTGGGCCTTGCAGGAACAAGCCCAAAAATGAAATGTGTTTATCACACTAATCCTATTTGAGATGTTGGGATGTCCTTGCCCAATAAAGAAGGTCTTGTCCAACCAAACTTGACGTTGAAGGCAACATAGGTTGCATCGAGAAATGTCCAAATAGATTTAAAAGAAGATAAACATGGGTAAAAAATATAAGAACAACCTATACAATTATTCTTTTATTTAAGTATTTAAAATCAAAGAAAGGTAAATGGGCCTAGCCACTGCCCATGTTGCAAGCCTCTAAGGTGACTTCCATCATACTTAAAGCTTCTGCCTTTACCTTCATATTTGTTCTATGTGCCTTCCATCATACTTTTCATAACTATAACAACATTAGCTAACCATTTAGGGTACTATATCTTGTGAATGTGGTTGGCCTCCATAAATGTTGTCACCTCCTAAAGTATGACACTATTTTTTCTTCACCACCAATTTCACCATATGAAAGCTCCACCCCACCAAGGCAACGTGCAAAGTCTCCTATAATTTCCCTTCAATTTTAACAACCTACCCTTCATCGATGATATCATTTTCAAACTGAGGATGACGTTATTAAAAAAGCACTCTCAAGTGTAGATCTATTTCCAAGTTATTCATTGTCAGAGCGTTTCCATTTGTTAGTCATCCTCTCCGTCTCTTCATGCCACGTTCATAACATTTGTGAGCAATTTTCTGATCCACTAACAACACCCCCACTAATAAAGCCCCTTGCAATGGTGTTCAAATCTCCTTGTATATTACTGCTTCTTTTCCCCTAATGAGAACTGTACAATTTGCTTCCCCCATAAGAATGTTGTTTAAAAATGTCTCTAGCAACCCCTCATTTATCAACCTCTCAATATGGGCTCTTAAAGTGTACCAGTGGTCAATGTCGTGGCCATTTATATGATGAAAGTGACATCATGCATTCTAATTGGAAAAGCCAAAAGCTTAGATACATAGACATTCTTTATTAACCCTTATTCCAACATGTTTAACTCCCTCATTCCTCTTTCTTACCCTCTTTTTTCCACCACACGGGTTTAATGCATGTTGTCTTTCCTATCGTCCTCGATGTGATCGCCTTAGAGTTGTGCTGTTATCAATCACCCTCTTTTCCTTTTGTTCATTTTTTCTTTTTCTCGTCATCACTTCCTCTGCCATCCGCGAACATTCCTTCATTAGGCAACGTTATTTGTACGAACAATCTTCTTTTCTCTTTTGTATTTTATAGTTTGTTCTTTTATCTAATTTGGATTTACATTTTATGATTGTACTTTGCATCTCTAAAAATTAAATTTTTAATCAATTTAGTCTTGATTATACCTAATTAAAGGTGAATTATATTAAATGATATTTTAATTTGACTTGTATATTTGGTTTAGTGAATGTACGGTAGGATATCTCCAACGATAGGTTAAACCGACCGGACGCGCTAATCAAATAACTGGATCGAATTATTGATCGTACTGGGCCCGAAACTGGGTCAAATCTTATTGGGTTCACAGTCCATCATGTCACAGACACGAAGAATCGAATAATACCATATATCACGAATCAAATAATATCTAAACAGAGATATATCAAGTAAGTTCGTTTATATTTTATTCTGTTTATATTCTATTGATCTCATATCAATCCAAAGCCTATAAATAGAGAACGAAGGTCACCAAACAAGGTACGCTGACATTCCACACATTCTCCCCTCTCAATACAATCATACTGCAGTACCATCTTTCTCATTCTAAGCATTACTTTGCTGAGAATTGAGAACACGCTATCACCAGCGTCTAACTTGATGGTCGGAGTGCCTTTACAGGTACCCCCTCTCCTCTCGGGCAGAAGTTGGAACTTGACGTACGGCTTGGAGAACATACGGCTGAAGCATTGAAAGAACTTGAAGATCCAGAGTCAGTAAGAAGCAGAGCTATGTTATCGAGGTCGAGGTTAGTCCTTTCGGTCCCAAAATTATCACCGAAACATTTTTAGCGCCCACCGTGGGACCAAACGACAAACCCAAATAACGACCACAAGGAGCATGAAGATACAACAAAACAACAGAAAGATGATCAGACACAAAGACGAGCGTTCAACCTCAACATTACTACTTTGGATCAACACCAGAAATTTTCAACAAAATAAAAACTACACATCATAAATCATTGTCTCTACATAAAACTTCATCAAAAAGTGTATAATCTCAATCTCGGAATTCCACGAAATAATCATGCAGACACTACCTTTTCACTGCTTAAAGGTTATGAAGCATCATTTTTCGTCCACTTTTATTCTCTTTCACCGTGAATTATTTTCCACATATCAAATTCCACAAAAGACAGTAAATTCCACCAACGAGACACGTGTCAGAGGTCTCTCAGTTTTCGCAGAAAAGCCCTTAAAAAGATAAGTACTTTCTTCTCAAACTATGAATAAGATTTTCGTTACAAAAATATTACAAAAAGTATGATATAAACATATATCACAAGAAATATGATTTTCATTATGAAAATATTGAATATTGAAAAATAACCACTGGATGTATACATCTCTGAATGAAAAAAAAAAAAAAAGATAACTTTTGGTCACGTGACGTGACTTTTGAACACGTTGATTAATTAAAAATCATAATTGATTTTATTGGTGATTTTCTGTGAAAGCATTATTTGCTACCTAAAGTACAGAGAACCAAGGCAGACGGGGCTGGGCCACGTCCCTTAGTCATTAAACTGATAGAAGACCCGACCTTCTTTCTTCACCTAAATGTTATCCTCCAAGACGCAAACTTTAATTTTTGCAGATACTAAATCATGGAGGAAGAAAGTTTTCAGGTTCAAAAGAATTACTTGCGCCCCCTGACGAAACACACGACGACGGTTGACGCAACCATGTATGCCTCTGCAGCTACCCGCTGCATATCTCTGTTGTCGGCGACGACAGTCGCGCCGTTCAGCCAAACCATTGTCACCCACAACATTCGTACCGATTGGACCAACCTCCGTATCATTATCAGAAACACACCGACGAATCCTAGCGACACGCGACCTTCGACTGCAACTCGACGACCACCGTCCTGTTGCTGGGAGAACTCTTCCAAGGCTTTAGTCGGATCCTTTCCATCTTCGACACTTTGTTAGGGAACAACCCTTCATTGTCTTTGAATGAAACAAGCCAATGGTTGTACGAAAACCTCCGCATCATCCTGCAACATGTCGTTCCACAACCCCTGTCAGACAATCCATTGCAGATTTGGCTTTGTTAAGGTTGCGCATGACGGTAACAATGTCAACGACCACACCGTTCGGTCTAGCTTCCGCACCGAGCGGCTCAATCTCCTCAACCATGAGCGTCACATGACCAATTTCAGCACCCTTGGCGGCAAACACCGTTTCTTCCCTTGTGTTCCTTTCTATTATCTCACTATTTTCTATTTTTGATTAATCTCAAGGGCATCGATGACCGTAAAATTGTCGGGTAGACAATAACAAGATTTTAGTAGAGAAAGATTCTTGTTTCGGATGGAAAGCCTGAGATGATGTTATGACCTTCCCGAAGCGATGAAAAAACACACTCTTTTGATCTGATGGTGTTTATGGACTTTTACTTTCTTACCGAACGGCTGCTACCTGCAAGTTAGCACTCCGACGCTCAAGTTAGCAGAGTAACAGCAATAACAAAGTAATACTCAGTAAAAATCCAACCCTTTACCTGACTGCTTACCCTCCTATTTATAGGTGCCTGAGTTTGGATATGGGCTGTAACTGCCTATGCGTAGTGGCCCATGATCCCATGAAATTCGTTCCTTCATATGCCCGATCACACCACCGGTGTGACCGATCATCCCAATGTATTCGGTTCCCCTATCATACATAAGCCCCCCAAGCCCCAAGCGTTTGCAATACGCGAAGGGGTTTGCAAGTTTCGCTTCCCGCTCATTTTGAGATTTGAAATTGGAAGTAATGAGAGCCATACGATGAGCGTGAGATCGACGGCTCAGATGGAGTAGTCAGTTTATTGCATGGAAACTTGAAACGTCACAAGATTTACACCGTCAGATGGTACCTTTGTGAACGGTTGCGATGTGTTCTCGAAACCGCTTTATGCGACTATAAATAGAGGGGTGGTTCCTGGGCATTTGTCTGCTCCTGTGCTTTTCTGCTTGCGTTCTCCGATCAGTCTCTTTGTCAGCTCGGTCGTCCTTCCAGGTAAATGTCTCTATCTTCTCAGTCATCCAATAGGTCTAGGGGGGAAGGGCGGGGGTATGATGATGACGGGGTAGGCACCTCGTCGTCGTCTGGTTCTTCTTCTGCCACTTCTTCCTGCTCGTCCGAGAATGAAGTGGCGTTTAATTATGATAATTCTCGCATGTGGACTTCTGTAATTCCTCCGCCCATAGTACAGGGGTATGACTGGGCACCCCATGAGGTTAAGAACTATATTCCGTATTTTATATCTACTGCATCAATTAGGCATCTGCTAGAGAAAATAGATATCCTAACCACTCTTAGGGATATAGATGATTATACCTTTGTAGTCTGCCAAACCAACGAACGAGCTTGCCATGGCCGAGAAGGCTATCCCACCGATTTTTTCTACGTATATATTACCTTGTTTCGTGATTTAGGAGTTAGGCTGCCCTTTTCAGAGTTTCAGATGGGAGTGTTGAGAGAACTGAATATTAGCCCCGTTCAGCTACTCCCGAACGGGTGGGCTGTTATGCAAGCCTTCAGTGTGCTATGCGCTGGGCTGGTACTTACACCCACGCCCAAATCATTTCTTTATTTCTTTCGTGCCTTACCCAACCTGAACCGATCCTGGATATCCTTAGTTCCTACCAAGGATAAGCAACTGTTTACTCCTTTCAATTCTTCGTACAAAGAATTTAAGTCGAATTTCTGTAGAGTAGCCATCCGAGATCCCGGTCGGCCAAAATATTTTTTTGATGATGGCCAACCAAAATTTCCATTGTATTGGACGGAGAACCCCAACCGAATCGACTCCTGGCCCAAGACAGATATGACTGAAGCCGAGCTGGACGTTATAAGCCAAGTTGACTTATTACCAAGAAAGACCTCGTCCCGTAGACTAATTGAACAGATCGGGACTGATGATGACACTTTAAGGGCTAAAGTGTTTGGTAAGATCCTGCACTCTTTCTGTAACCGAGCGGTGATTATTAACTTGTCTAAATTGTCTCTTGTGTTGCAGATTTTTTTCAGTGGAATGGAGCAACACGAAGCCTTTGCACGCTTGATGGCCCGCAAGAAGAAATTAGTGAAAGCTGGAGAAGGAACTTCATTGGCATCACATGCAGTCGGATCGACGGGAGGCGTTCCTCCTATTACTAATCTTGAAGTTAGCGAGGACGTGAAAGTGGTTCAACCGGCCCCGAAAAAGACAAAACAGAAAAGGAAAGCAACTGAAAAAAATCCCTCTCCTCCGAAGAGACAAAAAGTGAAAGGTCCACTGCTGACCGGTCCTTTGGACCCACAAGTGCATGTGGCCGACCGGGTGCAGTTTAACTTGACTCCTGAAGAACGAACCCCTTTCAAAGGCATGACATCGAGCGAAGCATATAACATGGCGTATGAGTTAATGATGCGAGCAGGCGTATGCATGAACTATGCTGCTGGTACCACTAAACCCTTATTGGTGGTTGAATTGGAAACTGTTACTCAGAAGGTGATTGATCTGAAGAAAGAGAATGCTGCTTTAACTACCCGTGTGGAAGAGATGACTAAAGCTGCCGAGGATGCTCGAACCAAAGCTAAAGCTGCCCTGGATGCCTCCCAAAAAGAAGTGGCTTCCTTACAATCGTTTGTTGACACTCTTCAATCTAATCTTGAAAAAGCTAAGTCTGCCAACACCGAGCTTCTGAAGGACAAAGAAGCTGCCCTTGCGGAACGGGATATCTTGTTAAAAGAGAAGTCTGCCCTAGAGGATCAAGTTTGTGAAGAGCGTGAACTTGGATTTCAACAAGGAATAGGACAATGCCACTACTTTTTCAATACCCCCCTCGAGCATCCAGAATTTGACATTATGAAACTTTATGTGGATGGAAATCTCGTCGACCTTGGTGGGTCGGTTTCACATGCTAATGAAGATACACCCCCTGACCAAGCAACTGCTGCACCCAACGGTGCTAAACAACCTTGATAAAAATCTTTTCCATGTACTTAGTGTTTTTTGTAACGAACTTTGTTATTGGATATGCTGCTTTAAGCGCGTTCTTGACTTCTGTGTTGATTGTTAGTACCGTTCGCCTAGCAATAGAATAGCTGTACATGTTTGCGTTTTGTATGAAGTTCTGATTTGCGTTGTTGCATTATATCTTCTATTCCAGCTTTTCTACTTGAATGTTGATCGCTTTTCTTGCTCTGTCTGGTGGACACTTAGCGTGGAAGTCACTTATCTAACTTCCACAATTTGAAGTTAATTATCTAACTTTAACAATTTGAAGTTAATTATCTAACTTCAACCCGTTCCTCCTTGCCTATAGCCCGATCGGAAATCAATTTTCTGATTTCCACAATTTGAAGTTAATTATCTAACTTCAACCCATTCTTCCCTGCCTATCGCCCGATCGGAAATCAATTTTCTGATATCCACAACTTGAAGTTAATTACCTAACTTTAACCCGTTCTTCCCTGCCTATCTCTCGATCGGAAATCAATTTTCTGATTTCCACAATTTGAAGTTAATTATCTAACTTCACCCGTTCTTCCCCGCCTATCGCCCGGTCGGAAATCGATTTTCTGATTTCCACANTCGCCCGGTCGGAAATCGATTTTCTGATTTCCACAATTTGAAGTTAATTATCTAACTTCACCCGTTCTTCCCCGCCTATCGCCCGGTCGGAAATCAATTTTCTCATTTCCATAATTTGAAGTTAATTATCTAACTTCAACAATTTGAATAAAACCGCTCGTGAGAACAATATTATGTAATGATTGTCAAAGCTGTTTTTATTCGAATAAAATTGCAAGTAACGGAAAAATTACATAATAATCAACTAAAATAAAACTTCAAGTGAGAAATGTTCCATGTATTAGGATAGTCCGTACGAACAATTACCTGGTTTCCTTGTAGGTACGGGCGAAGCCTTCTGGTAGCAATTACAAATGCTAGGACTATCTTTTCAAGTTGCTGATATCTGGTCTCAGGTTCCTTTAGCACACGACTAATGAAGTATATGCGACGAAACTCAGGGATTTCTTGGATTAACGCTGCACTGACCGCTTCTTCACCGACCGCCAAAAATAAGTGCAAATCACAGCCATAATTTGGGCGTCTCATAACCGGAGGGTTAGTGAGAATCTGCTTTACTTCTTCAAATGCCGCCTCGCACCGGTCGTTCCACTCCCCTTGCGTCTGCTTTTTCATCAGCTTCAAGATGGGTTGAATACGGTCAGCTAATTTGGGAATGAATCTAGATAATGATGTAAGCCTCCCGACCAACCGTTGTACTTCTTTCAAGCTACTCGAGCTTCTCATTTCCAAGATAGCCCGACACTTATCTGGGTTGGCCTCTATGCCTCGTGAAGTAAGCATGAAGCCCAAAAATTTTCCTGCAGATACTCCGAATGTACATTTAAGAGGGTTTAACCTCATCCCGAACTTCCGTACCTGACTTAGAACTTCAGCCAAATCTTGCAAGTGCTCTTCCACCGACCGGCTCCTTACTACCATGTCGTCCACGTATACTTCCATGCACCTTCCTATCTGATGCTAAAAGACTTTATCCATAAGCCGCTGATATGTTGCTCCTGCATTCTTGAGACCGAACGACATAACTTCATAACAATAATTGGAGCGTTCCGTTATGAAGGCTGTTTTGTCTCGATCAGGTTGATACATGGGGATTTGATTATATCCCGAATAAGCATCTAAAAAACTCAAGATTTCATATCCTGAGACTCCATCTACCATCCCGTCGATGCTTGGAAGGGGATACGTGTCTTTCGGGCATGCTTTATTAAGGTCAGTGAAGTCTGTGCACATTCTCCATTTCCCGCTCGGTTTTTTCACCATAACCACGTTAGACAGCCACGTGGTATACTTCACCTCTCGTATAAAGCCGGCTTCCAATAACTTCGCTACCTCCTCGTCAACTGCCCTTCTTCTTTCGTTGCCCAATCTCTGCTTCCTCTGGGCGACCGGTCGGACATCCCTGAATAATGATAGTTTGTGAGATATTATGTCAGGATGAATACCTGGCATAACAGCTGCTTGCCATGCATACAGATCTTTGTTTTTCATCAGAAGTTCTTCTATTAATACTGCTTGATCGGTGGTGAGATTACGCCCTATTGTGGTACACTGATCTTCTCGTTGTCCAATAACAAAAGGACGCGTATCTCCTAAGGGTTCCACCCGATCATCAAAATGTGTTCGAGGATCTAATTCCATCATGGCGACCTCCGACCGGTTGCTTGGAAAGTTGGTAACCCTGGGTTTCACCTTCAACCCTGCCGTGTAGCACTCTCGCGCCATTTTCTGATCCGCCCGAACGGTCGATACTTTTCCGTCATCAGTAGGATACTTCAAAGTTAAGTGTGCAGTTGAGACAATTGCCCCGAACATGTTTAAACATGGTCTTCCCAGGAGAACATTGTACGACGTGTCAGCTTCCACTAACAAAAACCGAACCTTCATCTCTTTCGCATCTTTATCCGCTCCCAAGCTAGTTCTCAAGTCGACATACCCCTTCGTATCTACTCTCTCTCCAGCAAATCCTACAATTTGTTCATTGAAAGGCAAAATTGCATCCTCCGATATGTCCATCTGCTTGAACGTCTTCCAATATTGGCTGAACTACCTTGATCTACTAAGACTTTGCCAACCCTGTATCTGGCGATCATTGCTGTTATTACCATCGGGTCATCTTGTTCTAGGTCAGGGGCGTGGAAATCGTCGTCAGAGAAAGTGATGGTGGGCATAGATCTCTTCGATGTTTCTGTTCGGTGAACACTATGTAGGTTTCTTAAGTGTCTTTTTCGGGCAGCTGATGTCGATCCGCCTCCTGCAAACCCTCCCGATATGGTATTGATTATCCCCCTAACTGTCTGGTCGGCACTTCTACTTCTACTTCGATCAGTTCTTTGCTGAGTCCTCTTTTGGGATTCATGTTGCGCTGAAGGTCGTCCAGCTCTGCCTGATGTCCTTCCTCTGTGAACGAACTTCTGAAGATGCCCCGCCTGAACCAAAGACTCCAATTTATCTTTCAATGTATTACAATCTTCAGTTGTGTGTCCCCAATTCTGATGATATCGACAGTATTTGCTTTCATAAGCTCCCCTCGGTGTTGGTATTTGTACCACTGCTAACAGATCGGCTCTCAATGCCTCCTCCAATACTCTTGCACGCGGTGCATTTAAAGGAGTGTGGTGAATATACTACTGCATTCGATTGTGATCTTTGTTTCTGTAGCCTCCTCTTCTGTCACTTCTACCGGACTGTTCTCCAACTCTTTCTCGAACTGGACGGTTTACCGGTTCCATTTCTTCCCTCCCCCGTTGATGAGCTCTTCCTTCTTCCACTCGAATGAAATTGGCCAATCTATTTTGTAACTCGTCCATGCTCTGAGGTTCTTCAGCATGAAGATAATCGCAAAACGGACCGGGTCGCAAGGCTGTTGTTAAGGCACTCACCACCAGTCGTTGATCGGCGTTTCGTACTTGGCGGGCAGTGCGATTAAACCGGTCCATAAAAAGCTTCAATGATTCGTCCCGCCCTTGCCTCATTCTTACCAGGGCTGTGTAAGTTACTCCAGGCGTCTTGCTTGAAGCATATTGCTGGGTAAACAACTGACGGAGTTCGGCAAAATTATCAATAGTTCCAGGTTGTAGGGAATGGAACCAATCCAGTGCTTCTTCTCTTAGTGAAAGGGAGAAAACTCTACACCATACCAGCTCGTCTAACGAATATACGGCCATGGCATCTACGAAAGATCGCAAGTGTTTAACTGGATCAGACGAGCCTCCATATTTCTCCATTGATGGCAGCATTTTATTTTCTGGTATGATCGCCTGCATTACTCTTGGCGTGAAAGGATGTAATCCTTCAGCCTGATCGCCGGGTATAGGGTTTTGTCTTTCAGTTCGCTGCCTCTCTTCCCAGCGATGAAATTCGCCTCTGTCACTGCCTCGACCTCCCCTTCGTCCTCCACCTCTACTCCCGGCCCTACTTCCCGGCCTCCCTTCACCTCTGCCTACTCCTTGTCCGTTGATTCCTCCAGCTCCTACACTGGGTGCAGGATTACGATTTTCTCGCCTTCTTTCGCCTTGGGTAGGTTGTTGGTCACCGGTATCTGAATGAACAGTCTCCACATTAACAGATTGGTCAGAATGACCTCCTATCCTGTTCGCCTGCTCCGCCCTTAGTGTTGCAATTTCTGCCCTCATCTCCTGCATTTGTTGCTATAAATCTTGCAACAGCTGCAAAGGCACTTCTCCTGCCATCGTGGTCGTTTGTAGGTCAAAGAAATAATCTCGGGCCCCACGGTGGGTGCCAAAATGTTTCGGATGGAAAGCCTGAGATGATGTTATGACCTTCCCGAAGCGATGACAAAACACACTCTTTTGATCTGATGGTGTTTATGGACTTTTACTCTCTTACCGAACGACTGCTACCTGCAAGTTAGCACTCCGACGCTCAAGTTAGCAGAGTAACAGCAATAACAAAGTAATACTCAGTAAAAATCCAACCCTTTACCTGACTGCTTACCCTCCTATTTATAGGTGCCTGAGTTTGGATATGGACTGTAACTGCTGTGCGTAGTGGCCCATGATCCCATGAAATTCGCCCCTCAGCTTAACTGTTGGTAACGTCTCCTGATATCTCGCCGAGACTTTCGCCCTTATCTCTGCTCAGCTCATCTGTGCATCACCATTATTCCAACTCAGTCTGTTGTGCCCCGATCACGTCGTCGGTCTTCCCGATCACACTATCGGCCTACCCGATCCGCCTAGTCCTTTCAGTCCTTGTGTTATTCATGTGCTCCTATACACCATTAATAAACCCGACCTCATCGTCGGTCTTCCCGATCACATTGTCGGTGTACCCGACCATCCTCACCTATTAGGTATATGTGAGTATTTGCTTCGTTCCTTCATATGCCCGATCACACCACCGGTGTGACCGATCATCCCAATGTATTCGGTTCCCCTATCATACAGTAGGGTTTCGGCAAAGTTTTCATTCCCATCCTCCGTCGCATCGTCCGCAGCTGATTGGGAAGCTCCAAGCAATTTCATACTCTGCAGAAACGGACGATTTTTAATAGCATGGGTCTGAAGAAGTCTGAAGAAGTCTCCAAACTTTTCAAAGAGTTTTTAAGAGAAACAGTGTTCCCTGATTCAAACACTTTTATTAAAGCTTGGCTGCTGATGAGAATCTATATGGTGTTGTTCTCGAAACAAGCGTTGTATATCTCTGCTGATTAAAAAGTTATTTGCACGAAACAAGTGTGCTCAACATCTGCATTAGTAGTACAGGTGTGAATTCAAATGCAGGTTCGAAGAAAAAATTTTCTTCCGCTTAAACGCCTTTAATTGACATCAGATCGAACTGTCTCACCTATGTTTTTACAATATTTCGCACGTCTCAAGGCTTCAAAGCGGTTACATCTCAACCGATCAGTCTCAATTATATTATATCTTACAGATTATTAAAGCAATCACAAACCTCTTAAGCAGTTACATGCTCATCCAGTTTACATCAAGTGCAACTAGTTACTTCAACATCTCTACCTACACAAGGCCAGGACCCAACGAGTCCTGACGCCTTATGGGTGACCAAGTCCATCCATGCGAAGACCTAAACAAGGCCTGGACCGACCGTGTCTAGACGCCTTGCGAAGACCTACACAAGGCCAGGACCTTGTTACCAATAAAGGAGTATTGGTAAAACCTGAAGACAAGTTTTGATGATGCTGCAGAATTGTAATTTTTGTTTGTAATAGGAGAAAATTTAAAAGCAACTTGTAGTATCTTGAATGTAGTAGGAAAATAATTAATATTGTAATTTCTACTGTTATAATCG
>NW_014542365.1:710468-739571 GCF_000741045.1 Vigna radiata var. radiata | reverse complement strand
AATCACTCTTTGTAGTGATTAACGACTGGACGTAGATTCTGTTGAATCGAACCAGTATAAAAATCCCTGTGTGATTTTCTTCTGCCCTATACTCATTTTATTATTAACGCACGTTATCTGCTTGGTAAATTTTCTGAAAGAAAATTGTTTGACTTAAAAAGGCAAAATTGTTTCAACTGTGACTTGTTACGTTGTACGCTCTCTGAGTTTTTAATCCGCTGCGCGAAACTCTTTTAAAAATTAACCCCTTCGATATCAACAGACCTAACGCATCCTGACGCCTTATGGGCGACCAAGTCCATCCATGCGAAGACCTAAACAAGGCCTGGACTGACCGTGTCTAGACGCCTTACGAAGACCTACACAAGGCCAGGATCCAATGCGTCCTGACGCCTTATGGGCGACCAAGTCCATCCATACGAAGGCCTGAACCAAACGCATCTGGACGCCTCAAGGACTACCATGTCCAAACACACTAAGGACCAATGTGTCCACCGGACCAACGAGTCCAAACACGCTAAGGACCAACATGTCCACTGGACCAACGAGTCAAAACACGCTAAGGACCAACGCGTCCACCAGACCAACGAGTCCAGACACTCACTTACTATCAGAAAGCATGGACCAACGAGTCTGGACGCTCACTTACTATCAGTAAGCACGGACCACCGAGTCCGGACGCTCACTTACTATCAGAAGCACGAATAACTGATCAGAAAATAAAGCCTCCCTCGAACTTTTAAGTCCTATAGTCAATCATGGCTAAAGCCTAACGCTTAACTCGGACTTGGGGGAATGATGTATGGTAGGATATCTCCAACGGTCGGCTAAACCGACCGGACGCGCTAATCAAATAACTGGATCGAATTATTGATCGTACTGGGCCCAAAACTGGGTCAAATCTTATTGGGCTCACAGCCCATCATGTCACAGACGCGAAGAACCGAATAATATCATATATCACAAATCAAATAATATCTAAACAGAGATATATCAAGTAAGTTCGTTTATATTTTATTCTGTTTATATTCTATTGATCTCATATCAATCCAAAGCCTATAAATAGAGAACGAAAGACAACAAACAAGGTACGCTGACATTCCGCACATTCTCCCCTCTCAATACAATCATATTGCAGTACCATCTTTCTCATTCTAAGCATTACTTTGCTGAGAATTGAGAACACGCTATCAACGATGTCTAACTTGATCATCGGAGTGCCTTTACAGATAGCCCCTCTCCTCTCGAGCAGAAGTTGGAACTTGACGGACGGATTGGAGAACGTATGGTTAAAGCATTGAAAGAACTTGAAGATCTAGCGTCAGTAAGAAATAGAACTACGTTATCGAGGTTAGTCCTTTTGGTCCTAAAATTATCACCGAAACAGTGAATTTTTATTCAATCAAATTAATCAATTGAATCAATTAATTGTTCAAATTTTAGATGAAATATTTAAAACATTATAATAAGAAGATATATGAATTTTGAATTTGTTAATTAATATTTGATTTTCTAATCTTTTGTATTTTCTATTGTGTTTTATTTTTGTTTGCAATTTCAATTTCTAAATTTTGAAATTTAACCTGAAAAAAAAATACTAAAAAATAATATAATATATAAACTTTACAAAAAAAATAAATACTTTAACTTCATAACAACATTGAAAATTAATTATTAGCGTGAAAAAGATTCACATTAATAATATTAATATTTTTGTACTACTTATTTTTGTAATTATTTTTTAACAATGAAGAGGCGTTCCATGATTAGTATCTACTCCAAGTCTAAGTTTCTTTTGCAAAAGTAAAATAAAATAATGATAATTACATAAAGAACAAGTAGTAAGAAATCACTGTATAGTGTTGTTAATGTGTACAATATCATACGAAAATCTCATTATATAATAAATAAATAAAATTATATATATTTATTTAAATTTTAAATTATAATTAAAGGTAGTTCGAAAATCTCGGTGTATTTTGTTATAAATAATGTCATATTGAATATTTTTTTATGTTGTACTAATTTCTTTAATTCCACGAATCATGTGTATTTATAAGAAATCATATGTATTTATAAACTTTTGATATAGATAAAAATATCTAAACATAAATAAAACAACTAAAAGATGAAATTAATAACTAAATATTTATTGTACAATTTAAATTATTATTAAATATATCTTTGATATTGAAAACTAGAACCGTCAAAATGGGGCATAACCCGCGAGCCAACTCAGCTCGTCACGGGTTCGGGTCAGGTTGGGTTTGAAAAATACAACCCATTTATATGCGGGTCAGATTTCAACCCGGTTCATTTAGACCCGGCTCATGCGGGTTGAACCCGTGGTGAGCCGGGTTGGCCCACCAACCCACCTACCTAATTTTATTTTTTAATTTATTATTTTATTCATGAAACCCTAAAAACTAAAATACTTTCTTCACTCACTGTGTATACCAAAAAAGTAATATCTGCTCTCACAAATCACTCTCACGCTACGTGCTCTCATATGACGGTGCTCTCACTCTCACTTCACTGAAATTCTTAAAGGAGCATGTAAAATACTTTCTCCACATTTTTGTTTTCTCACTTCTCTTTCTTTTCTTTTTTTTCAAAAACCATATAATGACAAAAATAGGGATTTGCGAATTTGTTTTTTGTTCTAGGGATTTGAAGACATGGAATGATTTTTTTCATGTTCTGACATGCTTGTATCAGATTTTGTTCATTTTTTTAAACAATTTGAGTATAATTATTTGAACAAGCTCTTTTTGATACCTTTGAATTTGGGAAATTATGTTACAGATTAAAGTATTAATTTTTTGTTGATGTTGTTGAGTACTGGTTCTTTTTTTTTTTTACTAATACTTTTTTATTGATTGTCGGAACTATTCTCTCATATTAGAAAAATCTTTATTAGTGAATTTGGAGACAACAAGAACAAGGGTCAAAGGTTACAACAAGAACAAAAAATGATGAATATAAAAAACTTATTTGTATGTTTTTTGTGTTTGTTTTTTAATGACATTTGGATTATATTGTATTTTTTATTATTATTTTGAATTTTCTTTAACATAATTTTTTGGGAGTGAAAATTGTTTAAATTTAAATTACAAAAAGTTTATATTTTTTTATTTTTAAAAAATGTAATTAAATGAGCTAGTGAGTCAACCCGTTTACCCACCAACCCGTGGTGGGTCGGGCCAGGTTCAAGTTTTTCTAGCTCGCTAATAAATGAACCGGGTTGGATTGACTCACTGAGTGACCAACCCGTGATGGGCCGGACCGGGTCGAGCCGGATTACCCGTTTTGACAACTCTATTGAAAACGATTAGGAAAAATTACAATTGAGAATATTAGCAAGAAACATTGAGAAGGAAGTAAATTTTCTATTATGTAAAATAAACTGTTATAAAATAAGTACAAGATTTTTCTTTATAACGAGTGAACTAATTAGTAAACATGATTTTAGAGTTGTTTTCATATTTTAATGAATGATATACAACGATATTGTTTTCCTTTTGTTTTTATCACAAAATATATTGTATAAAACACTTTTATTTTCTGAATTAGGATTAAAATAAATATTGTGATTAATATATAAAAAAGAATAATATAATAAAATTACTATTATCTAGATATTTAAAATTTTAGAATTCTTATGTAGTTATTTATTGTATTTGTTTTAAGTTGAAAACACATTTTTGTTAATTACTTATTTGTAATAATTGATTCAATGATTTTTTATTATTTTATGTGATTTTTATATTTTTTAATTTTTTTCTTAAATTAATATTAATGAAGTTAATATAATCATATTTGACAATTATAAAATGAAAATTCTTGATCTAATTCATAAGACTTTGAAGATATTTGATTATGCAAGTTTTTCTAATAGTTTTTTTTTATTGTGTGACCTTTTCTAACTCAAACCCACGTGAATTAGAATCAAATCCTCTAACAAGTCTATCCATGACTTACAAAACTAAAAATTGAAAACACTAAAGGACTTAAATTAGAGTTTAACGTCTATGAATTATTAGCTAACAAATTACAGTGTGAACTAATTAGAATAAAAATAACTATAACTTTTAAATTACAAAAGAGCAAATAATCTTATCTTGCATAAAACTATAAATATTTAAAAGCATAATTTATAATCAAATAATAATTTAAAAATGTTTATAATGTTGTATTTAAAGCCTTTTAAATTGCATGTTAGTAGTAATTTAAGAAAAATGCATACCATTAAATACTAACTATATTTTTTTTTCTACATTATTATATATATCTAAAGCTGTCAAAACGGATAAACAGACCCGATTCAGTCCGACCTACCACGGGTTGATCACTTAGAAACTAACCCAACTCGATTCGTTTATTAGCGAGTCAAAAAAAATTAAACCTAACTCGACCTACCACAGGTTGGTGGATAAATGAATTAGCTCAATGTCTCCCTTAATTACAATTTTTTTAAACAAAAAAAATTACAATTTTTTTATAATTTAAATTTAAACAAATTTCACTTTCAAATTTTATTCCCAACATGGATATTTAATTAATTTTAAATATAGGAAACTTAAATAATTTTTTCAAACAAAAAAAATAAAAAATATCTGTTTATAAAATTAAATTTTAATAAAATAAAATTAGATAGGTGAGTTGGTGGACCAACTCAGCCCACCACGGTTCAACCCGCATGAATCGAATTTAAATGATCCAGGTTGAAATCTGACCCGTATAAAAAAAAATACAATTTTTTCAAACCCAACCCGACTCAAATCCATGGTGGGCCGGATTGACTCGAGGGTTGTGACCTATTTTGACAGCTCTAAAAATATCCCTTTTTTTCTATCTCTTTATTATTATATCCTATTTTTAGTAAGGAATTAGGATCTTTCACATTTATAAAAATAATATCAATTAACTGCAAAATGGGAGTATGCAATATGGAGACAGACACCCCCGTTGTTTAGCTCTTTGTCTTTGCATTCTCAGTATGAAGTCACCATATAGCTACCCCAACCACAAGGGTTCTAAAGAATTCTTTGTTAACAGTATCTTTAAAATCAATTCGCAACAGAACTTCCACAATGAATCAAGATGAACCTCCAATTGTCATTTGAAATTGTTGTGGTACACGAAGCAATGGAGCTTGAATGGTGCCAGGCTTACCCAATTGACCGCAGGCAGCCATTTGATCATCACCTCTACTAAGTCTTAAAAAGACTGTCAATCCTGCCCTAGCAATTGTATTACGGAATTCAATCATCCTTTCCTCTTTGGTTGGTCTGAAGAATGATCCACTGTGAGGATTGAATGAGATTAGATTAATCTTGCAAGGAATTCCCTTCACAAGCTCGATAAGCCTCTCTGCATCTCCATCACTGTAAAATATGTACATTAGCCAACAAAGTTAAATGTGAACCAAGACTTCAACCATAGCAGTTTATTTTCATGATTAGTTACGAAAATGAACAGCTACAAAGAAAAAAGGAACAAGGAGGGGGAGCGTATAAAACAATCGCAGCAGAGGAGTTTAAGGGGGAGGGAGCTTCAATAAAAATTAATGAATGCGGCGATTATATTAATAACACTATATATGCATGGTATGCTTGATGAGGGCAGTGAATACAGAGGATGAAAGGGCAAATGTTACCCTGAATCAGGATCAAAACGCAAAGGAAAGTGCGAACGTCTGAAAAATACAATTTTAAGATTTCTCTACCAATATATTAGTACAGAGCATCGTGCAATCTAACATTCATTACAACATTCTAACTCAAACTCCTATGATCGTCAACGCAATTCATACATAAAATATGTGCATATGACAAGACGCATTGCTAATATACAAAGTCCATTATGAGGTATGCATATGATCCATTTCATGACAGTCCACTGTCGTAAGTTTTATTTGCAAAAACAAGCTAACCTGTCATTAATTCCTTCAAGCATAACATACTCAAACAGGACTTTGTAGTTCTTTTTGAGACGAAGCTCCTCTTGAAGTGTCTGAAGAAGCAAGTCCAGCTTATACTTTCGATTTATAGGCATGATCCAGTTTCTTACCTGACATTAGATTCAAATATGACCATTCATTCCTCTATCGTATTGCTGTACTTGCATTTTCATATCTAATTTTAAGGGTGCAATAGCAGCAAAGTATTAAGAAATTCACCTCATCAGTAGTTGCATTCAAACTAACAGCTAATGCACAGTTAGATTCATGGAGGAAACGTTTGAGCTGTGGAACAAGCCCACTGGTTGAAACAGTGACCTTGCGAGGACTGAACTGAAGCCCTTGCTCATCCACCATTATATTTGCAGCTTTAATGACATTATCGATGTTATGAAGTGGTTCCCCCATGCCCTAAAATATGAATAGCAGTTATTAGCATCCTATCAATAATAAGACACAGGATCAGGAGTTCTATTTAGCATATTCTTCCCCTTCCCATCTCTACAACCCACAACACAACATTTGTAAACATCAACAGAATTTATAGGGGTGTGCTAGATGTAGATATCCATAATGACAATTTTTAAAGAAAAACAAATCATTTTTCACAATGGTAAATGGTTACAGAAATAGACTAACGGGGAGCTTTGGTTTCCATTTGGCTAAACAAAGAGCATTACTGATGGATAATTGCTAGCAATAATGACCAAAGGGTATTCTAGGAAGAAAAGGAAGATAACAGATCCAACAGACTCATGAGGTAAGTTATATAGGCAGTTAAATCGGTCAGTCATGCAGTTAGAGGTTCGTTTGCAACAAATAGACATGCAGATGAGACAGTCAGTTTGTTTGGAAATTCATAGAGATAGAAAGCGCACAGACTCTTTAAATCTCAATAAGTCAATGCAGAATAATAGCTTATTTCTGTTTTTCTCTGTAACTCTGCTATCTGCGTGTACAGTACCCCCAGTTGCAAACTGGTACTAGCGCATTCCATTTATCTCTTAGATTCAAAAGAACAGCATAGGCGGTGACTCCAAAATTGCAATGTTCACTGCAGACTAGTGCGCAGCCAGCCTGCATGGGTGCCAAGGATGCAACGTGTGGTGCATGTTAATATCCAATTGCTAGGTCTGAGAATTTTGTCTTGTATTGGAAATATAGAATTTCAGTGTGGAGAGTTCATAAGGTCTTGGGTTCTCCAACCAGTCTTGCCAGCTTTAGTTGTGTGGTACACCCAAGGCTCTTATCAATACTTCAGAAGCAGTTTCTGGAAACTCATTATAGTGTTGAGTGCTAAGACTCGAAATCTCAATATGCCAATACAGAAATTCTCTTTCTATCTCTACCTCTCTGCATACTGCGTGAATTCTCATATTTTCTAGGTACCAGTTTCATAAAGAATCTGAAGAAGGGTATCCAGACTTTTAACTAGAAGCTTAGAATAGTACAGCTAATAGCATGTTTGGTTATCCAGACTTTTAAATCCATGTTTAACACCAGAAACAAATTCTTACCTCTCCATTTCACGTAGTGGACGTATGAACACCCATTTACAATAATAATACAAACAGGTCCACGTCCACTAACATGCTCTAAATTGCTGACACATAAGAAACCATACACAGAAGTATTTTGGAAACTATTTGGAAAAGTGAAGGCATAACTCTACAACATTATTATGGAAACGCAAACACAGTTAAAAAAGAAAGGAGCACATTGCTTGCACTATAACATTGATATATAAAAAATGTCCACGTGTGTTAGAAACCAGAATTTACTAATCAACGAAATGAAGAGTAAAAATAGAAATGATGCAAATCCAGTATTATTATTAACCAGAAAACATCAGAAAGTTCCAGCACCCTCTGCCCAAAGCAAGCTCCTGAGAATCCCACCGAATAATCACCAAAACGTGTCCTCCCTCACCTCCTACACCTCATCATATATAACAACCCATACTCTTTTCTTTTTCTCTCTCTTCTAACTAACATCATTCCCTTACAAAGCCACGTCACCCTTTTCTCTCCTCTTATAAACTCTGCCCCACCAATTTTTATTATCTCTTGGGTACGTATCAACGTGCACATTGAAATAGAAACAATGCTTTAATGTCAAGAATAAGAGATATAGCTACTATACTGACTTGTCAGCATGGCAATGAACAAAATGCACATTAAATGCGGTCAAAGATCTGACACACCTACCATAAAGACAACATTTGTGATTGAGCCAACTTCATCTGTGAGCAAGCGTCTGGCAGAAACAGCCTGCTCTGCTATTTCTGCAGCAGTAAGATGTCTCCTAAGACCCATTCTGCAAAAATAATAAAGCATAACAAAGTTGCATGAAAAGTAAAACATAGCCATCAAATTGCCATCTTCAGGGAAAAATAAGACTTACCTTCCAGTATAGCAAAACTGACAATTCATGGCACATCCAACTTGACTTGAAACACATACAGTAGTCCTACCTCGATCACAAGGTATGACAACTGTTTCTATGACCAGCCCATCATCCAATGTGAATAAAATCTGCAATATCCTGTGAGTTTAAAGTCAACAAGAATACTCCACTGAAACACACAATCAAATATAAGCAAGGTATGAAAGTAATTATGAAACTATAAATATAATCATAAATAGCATCCAGGTTTCATATCATTTTGTAGCTAGATGGATTTAATGATGAAAAATATGAAAATAAAACAGAGAAAGATCAATTTAACCTTTCTTGTTCCATCAGATGCTGTGCGAATTTCTTTCAGGGCAAGTGCCTTGAACTCAGCATTTTCATTCAACATTTTCTTGAAATCTTTATTCAATCCTGAATAAGATATATACATATAAACTTACTAGAATTACTAGTCAATTCAAATTATTCAGCTCAAAATTCATAAGCAAAACCAGGAAGGTCTGAGGAACTATGCTTACAAACATTATTGTAAGATGTACCAATTATGACATTATAAAACAATAGTTTTTAACCCCCCTCCCAAATACATACAGCATTAAATGAAGAAGAAATAACCTTCCAACTCATCAACATGTTGGGCCCAAATGTTGTTTCCGTACATTCGCTTCCATAACATCATGGCTTGCCCAGGCCTGTATCCATGTGAGTAAACCCATTTCTGCAATGATAAAACCATTAGCCCTAAAATTTGGAGTCACAAGCGGAAAGTTTTTGTTCATGAGCTATTCGGAATGAAACTGATGAACCAAAAAATAGGGAATCCGACAAGCGAACTAAACCAAGTTCAAATCCAGGTGACTTCCATAAGAAATAACTAAGTGGGGGTGTATCTAGTTAGAGCGTGAGAAGTAAGAGTTATTCTTGATCATATATGAATGATTAAACATTATCTTGGTTAAATATTGCATAGCAAATATTTTCTCTGCTTCCACTCTCATCTCTAACCTAATACACCCATAACAATAAATATCATATTTGTCACATTTTATTCAGATGTTAAAAAGCATAAACATTTTTCAACGTGTAGCATAGACATAATGTAGAGTTTTAAAAAATATTTAGTAAAACGTATTCAATGTTACCTATCCTGCACAAACATAAGAAAAACCAAAAGTAAAATAACTTAAATCCTCTAGAATAAAGTACACATTGAGAGATAAAAGCTAAATCATGAAGATTAATTAGAAAATTGACTGCTGGAATTTTATCAACATCATGATTTATTAACTATTATATACATACATGTATTGTATTATAATATTAAAGGTAAACAACCATTTTAGTGTGTAATTTAACATCACTTGGGTAGCTGAGAGTACTAAAAATTAAAGTGCTTTCAGGAAGTGTAATTTGTGAATCACTTTAGTCTTGCCGCTGGAAAATCTTCCTTAAAGTTAATATTTATGTCTACATCACATACTTTTTTATTAATTTGATCCTTGAATTTAAGGACTTACTGTTATTTTAGTCTCTGAACTCAACAACTTACTTCCAGATATGTTAGTCTTCCGAAGTACCTCTGAATTTTTAATTAAGTCACTCAAATGACAGTTGGAACTAGAGACTAAACTGACAAATTAAAATGAATATATAAGATTAAGTTTAGGAACCAAAAGAGAACAAAAGTGTGATGCAGACACAGTGGTAAATGACATACTAAATTACATTTTAAATTTCATTAGCATTGATGGTGACAGTAAATTACCTCTTCAATACTACAGTGAGTGTTTACGCTATAAACATGCACAGACTTTTTAAACAGATGAAAAAACATACTTCAAGATCAGGGTAAGTCATCCCTTTGAGAAGCATCTTCGAACCTTGGCTTGAAATTCCAACGCCATCACCATCCCCTGCATCAAACACACATAATAATGAACTAAAGAGAAAAAAAATACACAAAGCAAGAGAAGGATTTATGCGTTTATTTAAAATTGGGGAAAGAGTAGTGACCGAAATCACAGAGATTGTGGTGGTCGGCGCTTAGAGAAGAAACAGAAAGGAAGCGGCGTAGGCGAGGAGAGAGAAGAGAAAGAAACGGCGATGTTTTGGTGAGGGAGAAGGAGAAGTGATTGGGTTTAGAAGATAGGAGAAGAGAGGAATTTGCAACTGCTCCTATAGCCATCACGCGCCTCATGCTCAAACTCCTCCAATCCAATCTTTCCCTCTTAATTGTTCGTTCTTTGAGTCCTATTTTACTGAAAATTATTCTGAAATCTTTTTTAAAATTAAAATAGAAAATGTTTTTAAAAAATAATTGGTTTAGACCAAATTTATATTATTAGTTTAGCTAGTTTCAATTTTTTAACCCCGGGAGTTATTTAAATTGCATAAGATAAAATTATAATGTTGCTGGTAATAACATCGATTGTTATGAAAATATAAGACTTTTGCAAGGGCTCATAAATATAACAAATTCAAAATATTAACATGATACCTAATGGAAATATAAGTGCCATTGCATATATGTTTTAGATTGATTATAATAAAAGAGTATTAAAAAACAGTTAGGATAAATTTAAAAAAAAAATATATATGTTCACCACATCAAAATTGGTATCTTTTTTATATTATACATGGGAATTCATTAATGATGCTGAGTATTATACTTGTGCAATTACGTATGAATGTAGCTGATTCACTTAGATTATAAATACCAAAAATTGATTACATAGTTATTAAATTTAGGATTAGGAATGCATTAGATAGAAAGAGTGAAAGAGAAGTAATTAAATAGTTAAAATGGACAGTCCTAAAACAATTTAAAATTTTGGTTTATTGTTAATAAGTGAACCATTTTTAGAGTGGCATCAAAGTATTATAACCTTCTCCATTGAACAAAACGGCTTATACGTGATTAATTAATAGGATAATCTTGAAATATAAGACTAATTTAAAAGCTCAAATTTTTAATTTCGATAAATATTTGTATATGGCATATGATAGAGATCAAGCGGTTAATATTTAAGACCGTTTGGTCTCGGGATGACAACGGATCGGGTCAGATACGGATAATGTTTACCCATAACACGATTTGACAAAAAAAAATTCACCCACTATTTACATGTAGAACTGTCAAATTTTTTCAAAACCCTAAGGCCAATCCTTACCCTTTTAATATTGAGCCCCATTTTGTTTGACCTTTTGAGGGGCTTTTCAGAGACCCCTGCCCCATAGTCCCAGAAAATGAGGTGGGATTAAATTAATATGGGTTAAATATGCTTTTAGTCCCTGAAGTTTTACTGATTTTTGGTTTTAGTCCTGCATGAAACATTGATGGCATTTTATCCTCTTAATATGAAAACTCGTATTTTTAGTCCCTAAAAACAGACGCCGTTAGTTTTTTTGTGATGTGGCTAACGGCATAACCAGGTATTCTTCCACATCCATTGACTACACGGGGGAAGATTTGCAGTGCTGTGAAGAATACGTGGTTGTGCCGTTAGCCACATCACAAAAAAACTAACGACGTCTGTTTTTAGGGACTAAAAATACGAGTTTTCATATTAAGAGAATGAAATGTCATCAATGTTTCATGCAGAAACTAAAACCAAAAATCAGTAAAACTTCAGGGACTGAAAGTATATTTAACCCAATTAATATCTATAGATATTTAATTAGTTATTTGGTTGTGAAATGAGAATATATTACAAATCCAACATGAAAATATTAATTATCGTTAATAAATTTTATTTAAAATTAAGTGATAAAATTAAAATTGACCTAAGAAATTTGAATTTAGTTTTTTTTAGAAAAATTAATTTTCAAACTTATATTTTGTCTAACTCTTTAAGGTTATTTTTGTAGAAAAACTAAATTTATTTGCATTAATACTTTAAAATGATTTGAATTGCATCTTAATTTTTTATTTAAATTTATATTTTAGATTTTTTTTCAAAATAAATTATTTAAAGTTTCAAAAGATAAAACTAAAAAGCATTTAAAAGTATTGCAAGTATAATTTTTTTTTCAGGTATATTATTTTAAACTGAGCTAGCACGAGGTATGCCAATAGTAATAATCCCTTTTATTTTTAATTTTAATCTACACACCTTTTGTTTTTTATTTAATAACATCTTAAGGCTCAAATGTAATAACATTACCCATACAACTTTTTAAAAGATTACAATATTAAAATAGTATTACAAACTTTTTCTTTTCTATTTACATCTCTCATGTCTAACGCTTAAATCCTTTTCCATCAATGCAATTAAACTATTCTTATTTGTTCATTTTTCATTTTTAATTTTTCTTGGTTTAGGTGTATTGGAAAGTTTTCTACTTTTTTTTTTCTTTGACGGTTCAAATTTCCTTTTCTTCGTTAAGATTTTTTTTTTCTTAATATTCTTGATGGTCCCTATTTTGGTCAAGTTTATTCATTTTGGTCCCATGTTTTTTGTCTGTTCAATGTTATAGTGTAAATTTTGTTCAATTTGATCTTTTTTGCTAACACCGCTTAAATCGTTAACGGCAGACAATCCAAGTATGCACAACATTGTTGATATGACATTTAACTACTGTCACATCACCAAAAGTAGAGTTTCGTGGCAACCCCATCCCAAAATTAGGGTTTTGCATTTGGGGAAACCTTCCCGCACTTGCATCGCAAGAAGAAGGAAAATGTTGCTTGCTTTGCTTCAATGGAAGATGATTTCGTGAATTGTGCAGCTCATGGTAGCATGAAGAAGATGAACATAGTTGCGTGAGAAAGCACTCATGGTGGCCAGTGGAGGCAAGCAATGGGATTTTTCTGGATTTGGTTGTGGTTCTCTGTAGGTTGGAGAAGATGATGGCCCTGAAGCTTTGCACAACGACGACAAGGGTTCTCGATTTGGTTGTGGTTCTTTGTGGTTCTCGATTTGGATGATTCATGGCTGATGCGCGAGAATGAAGATTCGAATGGAGTTCGAGATTAAGGTTTCGTGATTTGGGGGAGATTGCAACTTTGATGGTGGTGGCCATGGATGTTGCGCGTGATGGCTGCCATGGTTCTCTGCAGGTGCGACTTCACGGTGGCATGATGACTTTGGACGATCTTTGTGGCGGCGGTGGCGTTAGGGTTCGGTGGCGGTAGGGTTCGGTGGGCTGAAGGTTGAAGAAGATGGTGACGTGACAGTAGTTAAATGTCATCTCAACACTGTTGTGCACACCTGGACTGTCTGCTGTTAACGATTTGAACGACGTTAGCAAAAAGGACCAAATTGAACCAAATTTACACTCTTTAGGATAACATTGAACAGAAAAAAAAAACATGGGAACCAAAGTGAACAAACTTAACAAAAATAGTGACCATAAGAAGTATTAAGCTAAATAATAACATTGTAAGTATTGAAATGAGAAAACAGTGAAAATGTAAGAAATTCACTTTCAACTCAATGTAAATTTTATCTAAGAGCATATTTTCTTATTCAGGGTTTTAATTTTTTTATTACCCTACGTTATCTTAATACTATTATTATAATAATAATAATATTATTATTATTATTATTATTATTATTATTATTTTTTGGGCAAAATATTAATTTAAAACCCTTGAAAAAAATTATGATGATGAAAACTAATAATTAAAATTATTATAACTGAATATTCCTGCTTTAAACGATTTAAGGTGAATTTTTGGAGAAGAAATATATACTATTTTTCTTTGATAAAAGATTTTGATAAGAATCGAATATACATAGATAAAAGTTGACAGAAACTATCAGTAGAACTTGCAAGATAAGTCAATATATGTGTAAGTTTTCATTTTGGATTCCGTTATTTTAACACAACTTTTTTGACACATTTTTGACACACACACGTGTCAAGCTGCCATTGGTTGGATTTTTTTTTTCCAAAAATATGGGCACCAAAACGAAAAGAGTTTAAAAAATTTTCCTTTCCAAATATACCCTTTGCTTGTTTTTGTCTCAGATTTCGTTCTCTCTCTCACATTTTGTTGTCTCCTACGTCGTTCTCCCCCTGCTTCCTCTGTTTGACGGTTGGTTAGTGGTTCTCCTTTCTCGGTGATTGGTGGAGATGGGAAGTCCCGAACAAAAGCTTCGTTGGAGCAAGGTAAATGCGTTGTTGGGTTTAATATGGTTTTGGGTTTGGGTTCTTGGGTTCTTGGGTTCTTGCGATGTTGCGTTCTTATTGTCGGTTTTCGTTGATGTTGTGGTTAGGGTATTTGGTTTTTGGTTAGGGTATTCGGTTCTTGCTTCTTAGTTTTTGGGTTTTTTTGTTATTTCCTTTTGTGTTTACATTTGTTTTATTTTTGGTTGAACAGTTGACGGTTCGTCATTATTTTTCAACGATGTATGTTTGCACTTTGAATGAGTACTTGACGGATGAGAAATGGTTCGTCATTATTTCTCAGACCGAACATGGTGGAATGTCGCATAACACACCAGATGTAATGTGCAACAACAAACCACAATTGAACACCTATGTGAGGATGGGAAGAAGAATGCGTTATAAGAGCCAAGCCTTGAGGACACCATACACAGGAATTGTAGGACCTAGAAAGAAAAATTAGTGATTATNGTATGNTATTTTGAATAGGACAAGAACTTGATGTTGAATAGGACAAGAACTTGNTGTTGTAATTAAACCTATATCTTGCAATATATAGTAGATGAATGTTAGGTTGCATGTATTTATGTTATTGAAGTGGTTTATATTTTGATTTGGTATACATTTTAAATTTTGAAGAATCCATTTTTTGGAAGTGATAATGTTAGTGATATAATGAATTTGACTAAATTGGTGAAGATGATGGTGCTAAATTGTGTGTTGTAATTGTTTACTATTGTGTTGTAATTTCAATTTTTAACAACCTGTTGAACATAATGAGGCACCAATGAAAACATAAGGGACCACAACTGAAGTTCTGCCATGTCTGGTGCAAAAAACTACATTGTAATCGATTACAAGGGTTTGTAAACGATTACGAGTGTTTGAATTGGATTCTGCACATCCTGTTGAA
The DNA here is from genome assembly GCF_000741045.1 of Vigna radiata var. radiata. NCBI lineage: Eukaryota > Viridiplantae > Streptophyta > Magnoliopsida > Fabales > Fabaceae > Vigna > Vigna radiata. The sequence goes on along the minus strand of NW_014542365.1, from coordinate 724,170 downwards.
CTGAAGGAGCCATCAGTGAACACGTGGGGGACCACTGGTGAATAGCAGTGTCTTTTGACCCAAATCCAGTTGTTTTAGTTGTAATTTTATGTTCTTTAGTGAGGAATGACTGCATCTTAATGTTTTGGGTCCCCCAAGATGGAGGTGCGAACCACCTATTGAGAGATTATAGTGTTAAGTGAAGTTCTGCCATGTCTGGTGCAAAAACCTGCATTGTAATCGATTACAAGGGGTTGTAAACGATTACGCATGTCTGAATTGGATTCTGCACATCCTGTTGAACTGAAGGAGCCACCAGTGAACACGTGGGGGACCACTGGTAAATAGTAGTGTGTTTTGACCCAAGTCCAGTTTTTTTAGCTGTAATTTTATGTTCTTTAGTAAGGAATGACTGCATCTTAATGTTTTGGGTCCCCCAAGATGGAGGTGGGGACCACCCATTGAGAAACTATAGTGTTAAGTGAAGTTTTGCCATGTTTGGTGCTAAAAACTGCATTGTAATCGATTACAAGGGGTTGTAAACGATTACGCGTGTCTGAATTGGATTATGCACATCCTGTTGAACTGAAGGAGTCATCAGTGAACACGTGGGGGACCATTGGTGAATAGCAGTGTCTTTAGACCCAAATCCAGTTATTTCAATTGTAATTTTATGTTCTTTAGTGAGGAACGACTGCATCTTAATGTTTTGGGTCTCCCAAGATGGAGGTAGGGACCACCCATTAAGAGATTATAGTGTTAAGTGGAGTTTTGCCATGTCTAGTGCAAAAAACTGCATTGTAATCGATTACAAGGGGTTGTAAACGATTACGCGTGTCTGAATTGGATTNTGCACATCCTGTTGAACTGAAGGAGCCACCAATGAACACGTGGGGGACCACTGGTGAATAGCAGTGTGTTTTGACCCAAGTCCAGTTGTTTTAGTTGTAATTTTATGTTCTTTAGTGAGGAATTGCTGCATCTTAATGTTTTGGGTCCCCCAAGATGGAGGTGGGGACCACCCATTGAGAGATTATAGTGTTAAGTGAAGTTTTGCCATGTCTGGTGCAAAAAAGTTGCATTGTAATCGTTTACAAGGGGTTGTAATCGATTACATGTGTCTGAATTGGATTCTGCACATCCTATGGAACTGAAGGAGCCACCAGTGAACACGTGGGGGACCACTGGTGAATAGTAGTGTGTTTTGAACGTTGTATGTGATTATCTAGTGTTTTACAGTCCATTAAGTACAACTTTATTTCACTACTTAAGATTTTGTCAAATATAATACAGGAAACATTGGTTGTTCAATGCCATGGACCATTGTACGTTGACGTTGTTCATTGGTTGTGTTCCCTTTCGGAACTCACACTCCCTCTTCATTCTCCCATAACCAAAGGAGGACACAAACATTGGTTGTTCATTGTCATGGACCACTATATGTTGACGCCATTGCAACTGCACATATTTCATACAAATAAATCAATGGCGGTGGATTAGGGTTCACAAAACACAAAAAAATAAAGACAACAAAAATAGACNAGTGTTCGAGAAGCGAGANAATGAGAAAGAGAGNGACAACGCGAAAGACACCCAAACCCAAAACGAAACAAAGCCACAACACTAAACAAACCCAAAACGAGGAAAAAACTTAAGTGAAAACGCGAAAGACACCCAAACCCAAAACGAGAAAGAGAGCTTACCAATACACAATGATTGGAAAAGACCTCTTTTGGTTGCCTTTGGATGAGACGACGCGTTAGGGAGCAATGTGAGAGATGAAGCGAATGGAAAAATGAGGAGGCGAATGGAGAAAGGAGGAGGCGAATGGAGAGAGGAGGAGGCCAATAGAGAGAGGAAGCGACAGACCCAAGCCAAATTGAACGAAGGATAAAAATGAAACCGCGAAAATTAAATTTCATACATTTCGTTTTCCAAAATTACCCTCCAGATCATTTAAAAAAGAGTTAAGTTTCTTCACCCAAACAACCATCCGAACGAGGCCATGTGGCGTGTGTCAAAAGTGTGTTAAATAAAGAGTGTCCACGAAACATTTTCCTTTTAAATATATTTTGCATTACATTAGTGATGGATTAAACAAGTTTAATTTATAATCTTCATGGTTACCCATCATCTCCTATCTAAAAGAAATTCAGTGCAACCTAACATATTTGATCGATTTACATAATTATGTTAGGGTTATGTTAAAGTTATTTGATTGAAAATTTTATCTATAATCGTGACTCTCAATCTTTCTTATTACACTCTGATATACATTCAACTTGCATGTTTTATTGTTGTCACTGCTTCTCCCACATCTGGAAAGAGGATTTCTTTCTAAGCGCACTTTTGGATTCAAAGATTCAACACATTCTCCATCGTAAAGTAGGATGTTAATCTTATATAATAAATTAAATTGAACTGGAAATACAGCAGAAAAAAGATACAAATATAAGTGGGAGGAAATTTGATTTATTGCATAAAGAAATTATGGGTAAAAAGACGAAATGAACAGTGAATGAATAATGAACCAGTGGTTGTTGTCAGTCCACTTGGAAGGCTTTGGTAAGAACCTTTGAAGAAATAGATGGATTGGACTTAAACAAAGCGTTGGCAATAGTGATAGTTCCTGGATTTTGACTGCTGAGAGCAGCGATGGCAACAACATTGTTCTTCTCTAATATTCTTAAATTATAATTTAATAAAAAATGCATTAGCCTCGTCAAACACAACTTTATATTTGGTTGCTATCAATTCACCAGACTTCGTAATAATTATAAAATCTTTTCCCACTGCGCCAATAATTTATTTATTCATCTACAATTTTCTAGCATGAGAAACTTCTCTTTGCTTTTACTTCCAATCCTGCAATGCAAGCCTAACGACTGCGTTCCCAATTCTTTTAACAAGCATTAAATTTATAAAAAGTAACCAAAATTTAATCAAAGAAACCTAAATGCTTTTGTCAATTGTTGAATACACTCAGGGAAATATCTTCTATTTTTTAAACACTCCAAGACAATACAAACCAAATCAACTATTTATTTCATAATAGGAAATACACTGAAATACTTCCCGTTAACAAAGAAAATCAAAGAATCTAGCAACAATTCACACGAAAAGAAAATCACAACACTTATTCAATTAACACAACACAATCTCTTGGATTCTCAGAAAATTAATTATATGCATCGTTAGTATATGAAAAATATAGTTGAAATTATCTTTAAAAAAATTTGTTTCTCAATAGTATTAGTTGCATAAAAAAAGTGGGAGATTTAATGCTTCTTATGCCTTTTGTTTATTTCTTGTTCTATATGTGATTTACTTTCTGCAATTATTTTCTACTTATTTTTAATTTCAACATTACATTTCAATCACTTGACAATTGTTCTAAGCGTTTTAAGTTTCGAATTCTGAGAGATCTTTTACAGTTTGACAGCTTTTACAGTTACCTTTTTCCTCAATGGCTGGTTCTCTCTTTGGTTTGAATGTTGAATTTTAGTTTCTGCTGTTAAATACCAGTTCTAATCTTTATTTCATGATTGTTTCAACATTTGATTCTTGCTTGTGCATTCAATTCTAGTTTTAATTCTCTATTTCTAGTTACCATGTACTAAGGTTTAACGGGAAACCAAAGATCACTTGGATTAACGGGAAAAAGAGTCATAATTAAGGATAAAAGATATCTATTTATGGAAAGTGAACACTCACTAGGTAACGGAAGAGACGGATGAATGTAATAGAAAAAGGAGAAGCAAGGTTCATGTCAACATGAAAGCCAAGGGTCCCACAAGTCAACCTTCATGTAACGCAAAAGCAAAACGTCGTACAGACCTAGGGTCAAACGCTTACAAGACCAATAACACGAAAATATGGATAAGACTCCAAATATGTATATCATCCAAATACAAAAAGAAAATAAATAAATAAAACAAATGGTACAAAGGACATGAACCTCCTTATGCACACGGGAAAAAGAACAAGAACATACATAGAAAGCTGAAATGAGAACCACAACTTTATGCGTACAAGACCCATCACTTTTCCTACCCACTTCGAGTATATAAAGAGGTATTATATGTAAACCTTATGAAAGTGTTAAAACTAAACAATGTAGTATTATTTGGCTTTTCTAATACCCAAAATGCGTAACAATATCTTGTCCTAGTAAGAGTCAAATACACAAAGCGCAGCCCTCTTTCGAAAATGCTTTAACTTTTAAAGTACTCAGTTTGATGTACATTTTAGAGTTGGAAATATCTATGTCTTCCAACGGTATTCGCTGGGCCAAAGGATGTATACTCAGCAACGTCTCCAAGACATTAGATTTATCACTTCCAAACCATCCCCAACCCCTAAGAACTCTAATTTGAAGTTGAATGATCTGTTCATAGATTGGAAGTGATAGATAAACAAAAAGTCAATTTGACGAGCTAAGTTTATGTAAAGGAATGTCAAAGAACATGAGATTTCACTCAGTCATAACAGAATATGGAAAAGACATTGTTAAATGTGTCAACATTTATGTTTTCTATAAATAAAAACACGTCAAACTCTTTTAATCCCAGGTTCGATTTGATGACTATCAGCACAAAACAATAATTTCATCCCCTGTGAACGGAATTCCACAAGACAATGATTTATTTACTCCTGATTTTAACTTTCAAACTCCAATTAACCTTGCCCTCTGGCAGGGGGATGGATCTTGGTAATCGCAGTGGCACCTCATATTCTCCCAACGTNGATAAAGGTGATGGAAGATGCAGGTTATCGNNTGCAATGTTCACGCAGAGTTGTCTCGCCACCTTAAATTAGAATAATATATAAAAGTCAGTAGCATAGAAAGAATGAAGAAGAAAGAAGTAAAAGGAAGAAAGAAGAGTACCCTTCTAGGAATGAAAACATTTGGCATACATTTTGGTATTTTCAGACAGTTGATCTAAATATGATTTTCTTTGAAATATATCCTAATTTGGTGATAAGACACCAATGTTTAATTAAATTAAATATGGTTTGCAAAAGAAATACAAAGATGTAACACCCGTGAAGAATGATCCAAAGAGAGTGAGAGAATTGGTTAAAGGTGATAGCCATGTGGCAAGCAGTACAGAAAATAAAGATTTGCTCAAAAGTTCACGCATGGGGAGAGAGAGCATAAAATTGTGTGGATTCTTTCAATGAGAAAGTGTGTGGTATGACCCTTCTCTCTGCAATCTTTTTCTTTTACCATTCTCTTTATCCCCTTTTCTCTTACCTAACCTCTCTTTCTGGAAATTCCTTTTCAGGAATGGCTCTCTCCCAAATTGAAACCCCAGAGCTTATGACCTCTGCAGCCACTGTTTCATTGTTCTGTTTTTTTTTTTTTTTTGCTGTCAAATATTTTTTCGATTGCTGTTTCAGACCCTATTCTCTTCTTATTAATACAAAAGCATATTAACATTCCCTTCAACTTTAACACTGCTACATAAGACCTAGGACAAACATGGACTCCTTCAGTTTGAGGATAAGGAAGGATGTTAGAGACAACGACCAGCAAGATCTGTGCATAGCTATTAGACATTTGAATCGCAAATGAGAATTATTTTCAAAGAAATTCTTCATGTGGCAAATAAAGATTATTTTTAGAGGAATTCGTCATTTCCAACACTGTCATATTACTTTTCCTTCTTTTCTTTTTTACATTACTCTTTCATGTATACCTAAACCGACCCTATTTCATTGATAAAAGAACAAGTAGATCTCTCTCCCTAGTTTTAGTAACATGGCAAGATAAGTAGTAGGGTAAACATTAAAAATATCACAGAAACTGCAATATAAAAAAGTTAGTTGTTAAAATTAAGTGAAGNCAAAGAAANAANGGAGAAAATAGAAAACTACTTGATGAAATAAAAGACAGTATTAATTCCTGTTTACACTGATATTAGACTTCAAATCCTAATTCAATAAGGAAACACATCATGAAAAGTGAAAACCATTCATCAGTGGTCGATATTCCAAAATACTTTTAAGATACAATAATAATATTATAAAATATTATCCCAATATCTAACAATCATTCTCTATTTCTGAATATTGACAAAGGTATACACTCTAACAGACGATACTCTTATTTTTAACTTTTTACTTATAGCTAATATCAGTAAAACATTTCAACTACAAAGAAAAAGAACAAATATTACCTCAGCCACAAGATCGTCTTTTGTCACAGCAAAANGTAATTCCAAGGGGTCAGCTTTGGATTCACGTGACTTGGCCTTTTGAACATCAATTAACCTCCGCAAGACCTATTAGATCATCACATCCAAGCCCATATTAAAAACTTAAATATCAACTTGCTAGTTTTAAAATGAAATACTATGAAATTATCAACTATACATAGACCTGTCAGTTTAACCCCACCCCCAAGGGCTGACCCTGGCCTCGTTCAGAATGAGGCTCCTTATTTCTGGCCCATTTAATACAGGGTTTCTTTGAAGCCCCAGCCCCCACGAAGTGGGTGGGGGCCGGGTTAGGGTGGGGCTGGCCCTCAATCTGAGATTCTTCTTTCTCGCTCAACATTTAATTATTCTCTTTCACGACTCATTCACAACAACTCAGTTTCTTCCTTGTCTCCATCCACGAGGCCAAAGGGCTCACCTTCTCCACCATTTTCTAGGGCATTAACAGCTAAAGAATTGATTCTCTCAGACTCCCTTCCGTTCTTCAACATTCTTCAATTGTATTCTTCATTGTTGTACAGGTTGGTCCTTTCCTACCATCTTTGCTTTTATCTTTGCTTGTGCATCGATCCTTCCTACCATCTTTGCATGTGCATTGACCCCTGTTTTAACAGGTTAACGATTGCAGCGAGGAGGCTGCCAAGGAAGCTTTGTTGTACAGTTACAAATCTGCAGCTAGTGGGTTTTCTGCTAAGCTTACTCTGGAGCAGGTTGAACAGATTTCAAGTAAGTTCTATTGTTTTCAATCTGTTTTATATTAATCATTCTCAAAATGCTTGATGTTATATGTTTCATTTTTGCTATTTTATTTTTTACCCTTTTGGTTAATGATTATTATCTTGAAATTTCCTGTTGTATGGTGACTACTTTACGTTTTTGCACCATGAATGAACACACAATGAATGAACACACCATGAATGAACATACTATTAATTTAAACACACAATGAATGAACCATGTCACTTTTCGTAAAGATGGAAGCACCTTGACTTGACACCCTTCTAGACAAATTTGAAACATACACCAAATGCACAATAGTGGGCAGCTGTTTCTACGTTTTCTCTGCTATCTTGTCTTTGTATCTCTGTTGTTTTCAAGGCTATATTTGAAGAGTGCCATTTTGATTTTAATTTATCATCTGCTATCGTGTTTATTTTCTTGTTTGGACCTTTAATGTTGCAGGCAATGAAACTTTTGAGAGGTTGGCAGCATTTGGTTTCTTTGCTAACTTCATGGTGTACTTAACAACATTTGGATCAAGTTTATGCTTCGAACATTCTCAACCTATGGAGTGGTGTTACCAACTTTTTCCCTTTGATTGGTGCCTTCATTTTTTATGCTTATGTTGGTCGCTTCCAAACTATAGCTTTTTGTTCCTTTTCTTCTCTACTGGTACTGCTTTCTTTACCTCTATATATGTTTACACTTTATATCTGACTGAACTAGCTTCATTATATATATATATATTCTCTTCTTTTTTTCATTTTCTCTCTTTCATTATTATATGAACATCTTCTCGCTTTGGAGAACACCATTGATAATCAGGTGAAGCAGAACACCTAGAGTTGTTAAGTTCATCATTTTCAGATCCTAGGTTTAATATTTTTGTGTTGAATATTGATACATGATTCCACTGTTTCTAATCGTCACACCAACCTTCATTATTTACTTATTCTCTATTTTTTTTATTGTTTTATGTCATCTATCATGCTCACTTTTTTTTTTCTTTATCTCTGTCTTGTTAGGTATCAAATAGATTTAATTTAATTTACTTTCTTAAACTTTACTTATTTAATTTTTTTGAATATATTCTTTTCTCACAACTTTTATGTGCAGTGTCTGAAGCATGCTTCTACCATTGATATTTTGGTCTTTGACAAGTTAATCCATCTGGAAATTTCATTTGGAAGCTAATGAAAGGAAGAACACTGGTCTAAGATTGAAATTGTGGTGTCGACTCCAGGTGTGTTTGAGGTTGTTTACCTCAACGTTTGTACTACCTCACTTGTTTTGTTCTTAGATTTAGAACTCATACGCTTTTCTGGTCTGTGTAGGTTCTGCAGCAGCTTGTTTTGTACTACCTCACTTGTTTTGTACCTCACTTGAATACAGCAGCAGAATCATGAAGCTGTGAAGCCAAAGAAGCAGAAGTCAAGTTGTCCCTACGTTACAATCTATCATTACAAATATTGTGTGTACTTGCTGGATTTGGAATGTTGTAGTTATGCATATTTGTTCTGGAAGTTGAATTGTTTCTCTGTTTTTGAATTGTTTCTGGACCATAATTTTTTTTTCTATACATTAAATTTAGTAAAAAGGAAAGCCCATGGGCTGGCCCTGACCCATAGGGCTTTGGGGCTATTTAGCCCTATGAGCTTTTTTAATAAAGGATTGTTTTGGTCCTGTGGGCTTTTTTGGCCCCAACCCACATGGGCTAGGGTCAAATCTTATCAAATGGGGCTAACTTGACAGCTCTAACTATACATTTCCATTTTTGAAACTCAGCAAATAAAATCTTCAGAAATCACAAAATATAGTCTAAATTGAGGTTTTAATCTCAGTAATACATAAAAAAAATGTAAGAGCATTCTCAGCAAATATTATAGAAAATGAAGTTAATTTCCCCAAGGATGGCAGAAATAGTCTAAAACAGCAATGAAAAGCTTTAAAGAGTAGACACAAACCAGCTTAGCTTTAGCAAGACGTAGTGCAGCTCTTTCATACTCTTTCATCTTATCTTCCTTTGATTCTTTAACTACAGTGAGATCTTCTTGTTTTTCTTCCTCAGTTGGTTGATAGATCTGAATCGTTTAAAACATAAAACTTCCAAATGGTGAATACAGAGAAGAAAATTATGTAGACCGCCTATGCACCAAGAAAAGCTTAGAATATTGACAACATGAACCACACGCATTCACATAAACAGAGAAAGAAATGTAAAGGACACAGTTGTCTTCAGGATCAGATATCTACAGCATTATCATATCATGAATTCAAAAATTTATTCCAGAACATATGAAAACTAAATAAAATTGAAAGTGGAAATCAATTTATCTAATGATGAATGGCATTGACCAGGAAGTAGCACATAAAAGTAAGTAAAACAGATATTAATGAAAAAAAAAAAAACACCTTGCGCTGCTCGTTGAGAAGATAAGCAAACTTATCAATGTTAGGGAAAGCAAGGAGCTTAGGCATTAGGTGGTTGCGAAAATATCCAGGGGCAACTTTGACAGTGTCACCTGCCTTTCCCAGCTTATCTATGTCCTGTAAATTGGAAATATAAACTTTCAGAAAATTGAATTAAATTCAATCTCATTAAACAAGCATCACAACTAACGATAAATATTTACAGTTGTAAGGATGACTTGGAGCTTCCTCTTGTAACGAAGCCCTTGGGAAGCAAACAGGAGTGGGTTTACCACAACATTATCATAACTGATATCTCTAGATCTAATGATCTTCCTAACACCATGTCTTCCAAATTGAAGATAACCCATTCAGATTTGGATTCAGATACAGAGTCACCTTTTTTCCTTACTGTCAACATCCAAAGGAAATTACTATCAATATGACAGTTTCAAACCAAAAAAACCCATCTCTTTAAAACTAAACGCTTTGGTTGGACATTCTTAAGAATAACAACAGTAATGGATCTTCCCGTGATATATAATTTCACATAATACTAATGTAATAAGAACCAAACTGTAAGCCAAAGACAGTTGGATAACCCATGATCAAACCAATCAAACAACAACATTGATGCCTCACTGGTTTGATATCCTGCCAGTTCCCAAAATATGCTAATCAATATCCGAAAACCAGATATATTATCGACAGTAAATAATAACAAGAAAATGTTTCAAGCTTTTGTTTTTTATTTTTTGAACCTTGTTTTCGTTAAGTTACTTCAGGTGCAGACATGAAAACCAACAGCTATAGTTACTATAGCATCACAAATTAAACCATCAACCCATTATGAAACCTTAGTTTATAGTCTATTTCTGAAATGTTCAAGCATTTCATCATATATATGGCATGTATATATATGGCATGTGAGTAAGCATGTTCATTAAATCCCCACAGTAAATATAACGCCCTTTAACACAAAGCACTGACCAACTCTTGCATGTTCACTCATTCTATCAAAAATAAATAATCGGTGGAAAAGGTAATTTGTTCGGTGGAAAGTGGATTAAACGGTAGAAATTTGAAAACAATCGGTGAAAGATGGTGGAAAACCTAGAAATGGAGGTTCTAGGGTTTAGGAACTCGAAAAATGGAGAGGAACATGAGATTTGGAGAGGACGATAGGTGAGAAGTGAATGTATGGGTCGAGAAATTACCTTAGAAGACGATTTGAGTGTGATCTGTGAGATGCTCTCGAGATAAAATGGTTGATGATGAGAGCTCGTGAGTGAGAAATGCTTTCGTGAAGGAAGAAACGCGAAATGAAGATGCGCAAAGTGTAGTGAGAACCCTTTGTCTACCTTATCATTCATCTTTACCTGGAATTCTTTTTTTTTTTCTTTTACTTGCTACGCTCTTTTTTTTTTCTTGTAACATAAAATGTATTTTAGTTTGGTTTAAGACTTTTACTTGCTGCCCTTTTTTTTCCTGGTAACATAAAAAATTAAAAAATAAAGAAATAAAAATATATGATTATATATATAAATTCTTTAATAATAATTTACAAATTTCTTAATTATTTTTATTGTATGTATTTTTGTAATTTTATCTGCTTTAAATTAAAATATCTTTCGTAATTAACATTTATTTTTAACTGGAAAAAGATAACATGTTTTAAAAAATATTAATATTTTAATGTTATGTTTGGGATTTGCAGAGTAGAATAGTGTGATGATAGGTGAGACTGACACCCTCGTGTTCATATCCCACGATTCCTGCTATCTATCGCAAAGCCTACTGCTTCCATGCGGCATCGTCTTGTTTTTGTATTGTCTTCGTTCTAGAATCTGAAAGTATTAGTGCAGTTATTAGTTAACTTTACAAGTGCAGTTTTTAAAAATTGAACTGTAAATAGTACAATTCAATTGTTATTTTAAATAGTTCAGTTTGTTTTAGTTTAATATAATATAGTTAGTTATACTTTAGTATAAATTGCCCAACCCCAATTCACCAGACTTCATAATAATTATAAAATCTTTTTCCACTGCGCCAATAATTTATTTATTCATCAACAATTTTCTAATCAAATTTTGTGGCACATGAGAAACAAAAATTTAATCAAAGAAACCAAGGGATAACTAGACAAAGTTAAAAAACTAATTCCTTTCTAATCATTTATAAATGCTTTTGTCAATTATTGAATACACTCAAGGAAATATCTTCTATATTTGAAAGACTCCAAGAGAATACAAACCAAATAAACTATTTATTTCATAATAGGATATACACTAAAATAGTTAACAAGAAAAAGGAAAGAATCTAGCAAAACTTCAAACGAAAAGAAAATCATTACAAAAAAAAAAAATTAGTTTATAGATCGTTTTCAAGTAATAATAAATGATAAGTCCAAGTATCGTTTTCTTAAGGACTCTTAGGCCTTAATTTTCATATAAATCAATCGCATAAGACTTGGGAAGAAATTAATTTTAGGGTTTTTAATGCAAAACAAAAGTAAACATGTAAATGCAGTTAATCAATGGTTGAGGAAAAACTATGGATGAATGGTGTTGTTGGGGTTTACAATTTCATCTTATCCACTCTCATATATTTACTCTTCTTATTTAAATTGCTTGTTTATCCAATTTCCATGCAAACTTTATTGGTCTACCCTTAACCCAATCCCTTGGTGAAAAGAACCTATTACTAATTATCGGCTTGTTATCCCTAGCCTCCCCAAGTAATTAATAATGCATGATAAACGGAAGCAAAATACAATTGATCGTCCTACCCCTATCCTTAGGCGGTATTAACATAATCAAGGAATTCCCCCCAATTCATGACATTACTGTACGTTCCGGTATCAATAAAGACAAACAACAGTTACCGAATGAGTTAAACGGTAAAAGCATTAAATACAGGTAAGGAACCCAACAATTGATAAATCAAGCATATGCAAGTATATAAACTAAATAAGAATTTGGATAAATGAGAGTTTCAAAAGATTAAATTGTTCCCCAACAACAAAGGGTTTAGTTCACCATAATCATGGTGAATCTAGATGAAATACAATGAAAGAATGGAAGAAATAACCCTAGATTGAGTGATTTGGAGCCTAAGCATCCAAAGAACGACCTCCAAAGTTGTAGAGCTACTGTGGATGTTTCCCTCTGCCAAAGATTAGGGTTTCAATTCACACTAGGGCTATATATAGGCCAAAAAGATAACAGAATTCGAGCCCATAAAAACAGATAATCGCTGAGTAGCAAAATGCACCGCTCAACAATTTCCCTTCAAGTCGTGCCACCGCTCAACGGCCAATCTCACCGCTGAGCGGTTTGCCTCTAATCGTCCTGGGTGCTCAGCGTCACCGCCTAGGCGCCAGATAGTGCTGCTCCTCGCATTAGGACGCTCAGCGCTGGAATTTGGCGCTGAGTGGTCCATACACTCTTCTTTTCTTCCTTTTTCTTCTTCTTTTCTTGAGTCTATGACCTTCCTACTTCACTTCCATCCTTAATATTCATCAAAACCCTGCAAAACAATGCAAAACAAGCATAATATCTCTAAAAACAACTTTTGACTCTCATGTGACTCAACTTAAGTGTTTTACTTGATTCTAAGCTCATTCTAAGCTGTCAACACCCAATTTCGTCCAGGTGGCTAAATAATAGAACTTGTCTTTTTTACTTTTATCTTATTTTATTTAGTCTTTTAAAAAAAAGAAAAAAAAAGAAAAAAAAGAAAAATAATTGCAAAAAAAAGGAAAAAGAAAAGAAAAAAGGAAAAAGAAAAAATGAAAAAAAAAGAAGGAAGAAAAAAAGGAAAAAAGGGGGTGCATGTGAAAAAATGAAAAGGAAAAGATTTGATTTTCTTGGAAAAATGCCCATAAGCCATTAATATTAATGCATGATAGATTACTTTAGAATATTTTTGAAATTTTGTTTTATTTGGTAATAATTTGAATCAGCATTATGGCAATGATTAAAAGCAATAATTAAAAAATAATATATTGATTGTTGCATTCAGTTTCAAGAAAAATATGATTTCCTTTTAATGGACAATTTTCTAACAATTATTATAATTTGATTTATTACACCATTTCTTTCCCTATTTTGTTAAATGTCAATTAATTCGTCATTAAGGCAAGATCACAGTAATATTACAATTACAATGTGTGTATATAAATATGCACCTCGAAGAATAAAAAAGGGGAGAAAAAAATTCAATTTCAGAAAGAGAACATAAGAGAGCAAAGAAAAAAGGAGAAGAGGTAAAAGAAACCTAGGGTTTCTTGAAGACTTTGGGGCTTGGGCCAACAACTGCACGGGAAGGTTCCTACATGTACACCCTTATCCTTATTTAATTGTTTTGTTTTT
>NW_014542365.1:707970-709745 GCF_000741045.1 Vigna radiata var. radiata | reverse complement strand
CATGTGTGATCGCACGTATCGTCCTTGTGCTAGAAAACCCTTTTCCTTTTATAAAATTAAATTAAATAATAAAAAATATAACTTAAAGGTTAAAGCACATGTGTGATCGCACGCATCGTCCTTGTGCTAGAAGACCTTTTCTTCTTTCTTACATAAAAATATTAAATTGCAAAACATCTTTTTTTCAAACCTTTTCCAAACAAATTCTCAAACATTCTTCAAACAATTGACTAGAACTACGTAACCCTGATTTCTCACTTTCACAATACGTAGGAGCAAGGTCCATCCTTGTCGGGCACAAAAAAATAAAAAAATATATTTTGTCTCTTTATAATGTCTTTTTTTGGGATAGTTAAACATTTTGAAAACCACATCAAAGTCGCATATTTAATTAAAGGTACTGCCTTCGGGCAGGCGTTGTAGGGTGCTAATACCTTCCCTACACGTAACCGACTCCCGAACCCAATCTTTGGTTTTCGTGGACCGTACTTTATCATTCTATGGTTTTTCCATAGTTTTCCATAATAAACTATGGTGGCGACTCCAAAACATTTTTCTAAACTTGTTTTCTTTTTGGATCGTCGTCCTGTCGCGATTCCGGTTGCGACAGATGGCGACTCCGCTGGGGACATTAGAGAGTCTAGCCATTTAATTAAATACGCGAATTTAATGTGGTTTTTCTTTATGTTTTTCTTCCTTTTTTTTCTTTTTCGTGTTTGTTTATTCTTATCTATGTTTGATGTTTGAAATAAATGCAGGTGACTTGCTTGTATATTGAACCGTAGGGTAGAAAACATGTTATATTTGCTTGGGAAAATTTTTTAGTTGTTTTGTAGGTGAGGGTTTGGGTGCATTGCATTCTCCCTTCACACACACACACTTTGTGCATATTTTGAGTGAGGCCGTATACCCGGGTCTGAGTGTAACTTAGAATTGGAGGAGTTGTGTAGCAGTGTCACTCTGGCATGTACTTCCCTGTCTGGCTATCGTGAGAACTCCAGCTAGAGTCTGTCCTCCTTACTTGTGTCTTCACACCTAGTTGATTACTCGACTGTTGTGGAGATGCTGTGGAGGGGGCCATAGCTCTAGTGACCATTGATCCTTAGGCTCAGGGAACCATCCTTGTGAGATTGCATATACTTGACCTTGAATCTTAAGCGTCGAACCTCTATAGGGGCACAAAGAGAGATGTGTGCAGTCTTCTAACCCTCATTTTCACTTGATAAAATCACGCATCTTGTGCATATCTTGAGTCACTTGTCTTTCTTACGAATTGTTAAACTCATTTTTTATCAATATAACCAAAAAAATGATAAATCAAAAACAAAAGTTGCAGTGTCAGACTTTTGCGAGGTCAAATATTTAATCAAAAATAAAAATTTGACATTTTTCTCAAGACGTTTGTGCACATCTTGCTTGAAGACCTTCATCCTTCGCTTTTCCAAAACAAAGAATCTTTCCCAACAAACATTGTCACTACCCTCAGTTCCAAAGTAAACCTTTACACAGGGGTAGATTGGCCTAACCAAAAGTTTTCTTTCTTGCGCTAGTAAGGTGATCCCTGAATCCATTGGGACAAAAAAAAGGAAGAAAAAAACAAAACAAGAAGAAGCATTCCACTAGATTGAAAAACTGAAAGGGCGGTCTAGAAAAGGAAAAGCAAAAAAAAAAAAAAAACGATTTATGTTGAAGTCATCTAGTCACAAAGTTAATCTTTTGAAAATAAAGCAATCAGAGTTCAAAATGATGTGTGGCCTTCTTGTCTTTACCTAAAA
>NW_014542365.1:681583-707910 GCF_000741045.1 Vigna radiata var. radiata | reverse complement strand
TTCTTTTTCAAAATTATCCCCAAGCAAGGGTTATCATCAGGTAGGAGTCAACTCATGACGAAAATGAAGAGCACTCAATGATTAAACGAAAAAGATTCATCAAGAAGAGTGAACAAAACAAAAAAGAACAAAGCAAAAAGAACAAAAAAAATCAATCACAAAGTGATGTTGAGCAAAAAGAATAAAAGTCAAAGTTTGAGAAAAAAGCAAAGTGTTCAAAAGTCAAAAGGTTGGTGGAATGCCTAGATGATAACTCTTATTTCAAGAAGTAATAACCAACAAGCATTTATTTGGGCCTTTATACCCTTTCTTCTAATACCTTTTAGACCCTAGCCACGTTACAAGCCTAGTAAAGCCCACACAGATTGGATCATGATTGCTCAAATTTTCATAAAGCTTAATTTTGCGTTAAGGCGAAGTGACGTTCAATGTGTCGCACCAAAAAAAAAAGATTTTAAAATGAATGATTGAAAACAAGAAAAGAAGAGAAAAAAGTAATGTCTCAGGAAGAGGGGATCTCCCTGCCAACTAGCCAGAAGCACGCAGAAGAAAATCAAACCAGTTGGGGACCATCCATTTAGCCTATCATTTTCATGCCCATTACCTCTTCCAAACAGAACCCTATGCAAAAAAAAAAAACTGGGGCAGCTTTGTAAGTCTCACACGAGTTTTTCATCAATCCATAACCTTAAGACTGGGGCAGCTTTGCAAATCTCATTTGAAATTTCACCCTAATTTCCATACCCCAGCTCATTTTCCAAAACATCAAGCTGGGGCACCCTTGGCGTATCTCGTGTTTCATCTTGACATTCTCATATCACATCTCCTTTGAGGATTATATGAGGAATGACTTGTCTATACAACTATTCCATTCTCCTCTAAACCTTTCTAAACATCTCTCGTCTTTTCATTTGCCTATAAATTCAAGCATGTGTGCACTGAAGTCTCGAAAGAAAAAGTCAAAATAATCTAAAAGTTTAGACCTCGGATGTATGACATTCCTTAATTTTTACAAAACATTGAAAATAAAGACCAGTTTGATGATTGCAAGTAAGATGACTAACTCAAGAAAAAGGAAACACAAAGCAAAGCAAATGTTTTTCTTATGTGCATCAATCCACAAAACAAAATTTTTTTGGATTGAAACCCTCTTCATTCATATGAATGGTTATCAAATCCTTCTTCAAAAATACAAAAAAAACAGCATATGCATTCATCTTTTTTTTTCTTGCAAGCCATTTTGGTTTCTTGTTAATAATGTTTTCCTCTCATATTCGGGTTTTGAAACCTTGATTCCTGCATCGAATTTGGAAACATTGTACTGAGGGTTTCAACACCTTTACATCTTTCAAAAAAACTCAAAAATCAAATTTTTGTCAAAAATTATGAAAAAAAAACACTTCAAAAAGTTAGAAATTTCAAAATTTTGAAAGCCCAACTCGCCTGGCCCATAAGCCCAGCTCGCCTGGCCCACAAAACCCAGTTTCACCTGGTCCACAAAGCCTAGTTTCACCTAGCCCTCATAGCCCACTTTCACCTAGTCCACAAAAGCCCAACTTCGTTTGGCCCATAAAGCCCAGTTTCGCCTGGCCCACAAAGCCCAGTTCACCTGACACCTTAAGCTCAAGTCTTAATGGTCGACTCCAGTTTTTCTTTCTGAGATATTAACCCCCTGCTAGGCAATTGTCGAACTCTCTTTGTTGCATCATGGTACGCTTCATTGGTTTTTGTTATCATATATACTTGGATTGTTTTTTTTTTTCTTTTTCCCCTTTCTCCTTTGGAACCCAGACGAAATTAGTGTTTCTATCTTTACTTAGCTTTTACTCAGATAATACGAAAATATCAAATTTTCATATTATCCAGTAATATCTAAGTAAAGAGGGCCAGCTGTCAACACCCAATTTCGTCCGGGTGGCTAAATAATAGAACTTGTCTTTTTTACTTTTATCTTATTTTATTTAGTCTTTTAAAAAAAAGAAAAAAAAAGAAAAGAAAAAAAGAAAAGAAAAATAATTGCAAAAAAAAGGAAAAATAAAAGAAAAAAGGAAAAAGAAAAAATGAAAAAAAAGAAGGAAGGAAAAAAGGAAAAAAGGGGGGTGCACGTGAAAAAATGAAAAGGAAAAGATTTGATTTTCTTGGAAAAATGCCCATAAGCCATTAATATTAATGCATGACAGATTACTTTAGAATATTTTTGAAATTTTGTTTTATTTGGCAATAATTTGAATAAGCATTATGGCAATAATTACAAGCAATAATTAAAAAATAATATATTGATTGCTGCATTCAGTTTCAAGAAAAATATGATTTCCTTTTAATGGACAATTTTCTAACAATTATTATAATTTGATTTATTACACCATTTCTTTCCCTATTTTGTTAAATGTCAATTAATTCGTCATTAAGGCAAGATCACAGTAATATTACAATGTGTGTATATAAATATGCACCACGAAGAGTAAAAAAGGGGGAGAAAAAAAATTCAATTTCAGAAAGAGAACATAAGAGAGCAAAGAAAAAAGGAGAAGAGGCAAAAGAAACCTAGGGTTTCTTGAAGACTTTGGGGCTTGGGCCAACAACTACACAGGAAGGTTCCTACACCTACACCCTTATCCTTATTTAATTGTTTTGTTTTTATGTATTTGCTTGATTGTGTATTGGCTATTTCGTTTTTTTATTTTACTTTCTTTACTCTTTTAGTATTTGTCTAACTATTATAATTCATGTCTTGTGTTTTGTGTTTTATTTTTGTTAATTGGATTTGTTTATTTTAAATTTCAATTTTATTTGTTAATAAAAAACGACGCAACCGTCAAATAAAAAACTAAAAGATAAAGAATGAAAACGACATATAAATGGTAACAGGGGCTTCTTAATAATAACATTTTCTAAAAAATATAAGATTATAAAATTAAGAAATAGTTTTATTATTTATTTGATAGTTAACACCTTTTAATAACCGGTTTTGTTTTAATTAGATTTCTCTTATTTTGAAATACTTGAATAATTATCATTGTCATGTATTATAACTTAATTATTTTTATTCTCATATAATAAAAATTACACAATTAAAAAATAAAAATGTTTTAAAGATTAAAAGCACATGTGTGATCGCACGCATCGTCCTTGTGCTCAAACTTTTTCTTCTTTTTTCTAAAAGTTAAATAAAAAATTTATTTTAAGGGTTCTAGCACATGTGTGATCGCACACATCGTCCTTGTGCTAGAAAACCCTTTCCTTTTTATAGAATTAAATAAAAAAATTATTTTAAGGGTTCTAGCACATGTGTGATCGCACGCATCGTCCTTGTGCTAGAAGACACTTTCCTTTTTATAAAATTAAATAAAAAATTTATTTTAAGGGTTTTAGCGCATGTGTGATCGCACGTATCGTCCTTGTGCTAGAAAACCCTTTTCCTTTTATAAAATTAAATAAAATAATAAAAAATATAATTTAATGGTTAAAGCACACGTGTGATCGCACGCATCGTCCTTGTGCTAGAAGACCTTTTCTTCTTTCTTACATAAAAATATTAAATCGCAAAACATCTTTTTTTCAAACCTTTTCTAAACAAATTCTCAAACATTTTTCAAACAATTGACTAGAAGTACGTAACCCTGATTTCTCACTTTGAGAATATGTAGGAGCAAGGTCTATCCTTGTCGGGCAAAAAAAAAAATATATATTTTGTCTCTTTATAATGTCTTTTTTGGGGATAGTTAAACATTTTGAAAACCACATCAAAGTCGCATATTTAATTAAAGGTACTATCTTCGGGCAGGCATTGTAGGGTGCTAATACCTTCCCTACACCTAACCGACTCCCGAACCCAATCTTTGGTTTTCGTGGACCGTGCTTTATCATTCTATGGTTTTTCCGTAGTTTTCTAGAATAAACTATGGTGGCGACTCCAAAACATTTTTCTAAACTTGTTTTCTTTTTGGATCGTCGTCCCGTCGCGATTCCGGTTGCGACATAAGCCACAAAAGGTGTGTTTTTATATCAAATTTATGCATGAAAATAACGGTTTTTAGATCGTTATCATGTACACATTCAAGGGCTCCACCCAAGTAAGTATTACATTTTATTTCTAGGGTTCCTAAAGTATGAAATTGGTGAAAATGTGGGTAGAAGCATGAAAGTTTGGGGCTTTTGATTTCTATGATTGATTTGTTGAATTGAACCTGTTTGAACTGATTAAAATGTGTAATTGAGGACTAGAACTATGAAAATTGCATTTGGGAGGAGAATAAGAGCATGTAGGGAGGTTATGGTGAAACTGTCGCCGCCACCGCCGGGTGGTGAGTCGCCACTAGGTGGTGGCCTTGCCGATTGCTCTTGCTTGGTTTTTGATTGTGCAGGTGGCGCTGAGGGGTCTTATTCAGCCCTTAGCGTTGATCAATGATGTGTTCGGACGTGATCTGATGTTTGCTAACGCTTAATGTGTTTTGCTTTGGTCTTGTGAATTATGTTTGATGCAAGAATGACTTCTTCATTAGGAAATAGGGTTAAGACCTTAGGAAACAAGAGAAAAGAACCAGATAAGTTCTATTTCAATAGGTTCCTTCATAGGAGGCATGAGCAGCATTATAGACTTGTTTAGGAGAGGCGATTATTGATGGAGAGGAAAGCAAGTTAGATCTTAGGCTTTGCTCCTCAGTTTGGACAGGAGCTTAAGGGAAGAAACTGGGAGAAATTGGCTACTTACCCTACTCCTACCAACATAGCAACGGTAAAGGAATTCTACAAAAATGCTAGACCACTAGAGGACTCTCACTTCATGGAGTATATGAGCTATATAAGGGGTAAAGTTATCAAGTATGACCCTGAAACTATTAACAGGTTTTTGAATGTGGAATGGGTAGGTGAACAATGCCAATATGAGTTGAATGTTCAAGAAGGCATTGATTTTGATGATATGGAGAGAGTACTTTGTGTGCTTGGAGGGCACTTTTACAGGAACCCATGTGGAGCTGCAATTCATATAAAGAGGGTTAATTTGACACCCCTGGCACAATACTGGATGACATTCACACATGTCGATGTGACACCATGCTCTCATATTTCAAACATCAATGTCAAAAGGGCTATGTTCATTTACTATGTGCTGAAAGGAATGAACATCAACATTGGCCAGGTGATTGCAAATGAGATAAAGAGCTGTGCAGTCACCACTAACAACAAAGCACCCTTGGGACATCCCTCACTGATCACATATCTACGCCATGCAACTGGGGTGGATACATCTACTCCACCTTTTTAACGCCCCAAAAAGACCATTAATGAGGCCTATTACAGGCAGTTTTGTGAAGGAGTGGAGGCAGCTCAGGCAACACCTCAAAGACGCTCTAGGAGGAGAGTTCCACCATCACGTGGTTAGGGAGATGCGCATGATGCTGAGCCATTCCAGATGAGGGACATGCATATGTCTCTTATGGAGTCCAGATTAGAGTCCATTCTCAGGGCACAAGTTGCTACAACTGAGATGATTATAGGCTTGTACGACACTCCTCCTGCACATAGGTAGACTATGGATGAGTTCAACAACGTAGTGGCTTGGCCAGAACTAGCGTAGGGTAGTAGATCTGGAGCAACTGAAGCCCCAATCATGGATGAGGATGCCGAGGATGATGATGATGATTTTGAGGATGTTGAGGCTGAAGAAGAGGATTCTGATGATAGCATGGGATGAGGAGCAGAGATGGCATCTACTGATGGATGTTATCTGCAGTAGCACAAGATTTTTCTTATTTTTTGTTTTCTGTTTAGTAGTGTAGGATTTGCTTCTATTGAGTAGTATAGGATTAATGTACTTGGTCTAAAGCTTTCCTAATATGATGGTTTGACTGTTTGATGTTGCATGAGATAAGTTGCTTGATGATGCTTGTTATTGAATGATGATTGAGATTGCCATATGCTGATATATAGGTAGAGTGTTCATTAGCTATGTGAAAAGATGCACTATGATTTTGTGATTGTGATTATGAGGCTAAGCAGGGTATTTGTCTATATGTTGGAATAGTTATTGATCTTATGAGAGAGGTTTTGAGCTTCAGAGTTCTTATTGATATATTTGCTATCTACTTGAAAGCATGAATGATTCTGCCTTAGTTTTTGTGATTGATTAAATTGCATGTATGTGTCATATGATCAAGGTCGTTCTTGAATAAGCCCTTCTTTAGCCAAAGAAAAAGTTTCGTCCCACATGAAAAAGAACATCATATGTTCTACCTTTTTTGAACCTAAGCCTTAAACAGGATGTGAAAATCTTTCTTTGAAAATCTTTACCTTGAGTTAGGTTGAGAATTGTTTGTGGTATTTGTCAACACTCAATTTCGTCCGGGTGACTAAATAATAGAACTTGTTTTTATTTTTGTCTTATTTTATTTTTATTTTTTTATTTTTAATTTTTATTTTACTATTTGGTATTTGATTTAATTTTTTATTTTTAATTTGATTTGATTCTTTTTTGGAAAAAAGAAAAGAAAAAAAAGAACAAAAAAAAGAAGAACAAAAAAAGAAAAGAAAAAAAATAATAAAAGAAAAAAAAGAGAAAAAAGAAAAGCAAAAAATAAAAGAAACGAAAAAAAGAAGAAAAAAAATGAAAAAGAAAAACAAAAGGAAATAAGGAAGAAAAAAAAAGAAAAAAAAGGGGTGCACGTGAATAAAATGGGAGAGATGCTCCACGTGATTTTTTTTTTAAAAATGGTGTAGCAGGTCCACAAGCAATTAATATTAATGCATGACAGATCACTTTGGAATATTTTCAAAATTTTGTTTTATTTGGTAATAATTCGAGTCAACATTATGAAAATCATTACAAGAAATAATTAAAAATAATATATTGATTGTTGTATTCAATTTCTTCCTAAAAAGAAAAATATGATTTTTAATTTGACTTATTTTTCTTCAATCAAGACCATTTATTTCCCTATTTTGCTAATTGACAAGTAATTTGCGATTAAGGCAAGATCACAATAATATTACAAATGTGTGTATATAAATATGCACCTTATAAACAAGAAAAAGGGAGAAGAGAATTGAACTTCGGGAAGAGAGCATAAGGGAACAGAAAAAAAAAAGAAGGAGAAAAATCCAATTTCGAAAAGAGAAGATGATAAAGGGATAAAGTAAAAAGAAGGAGAGCCTTCTAGGGAAAGAAATGGGTTTTTTTCAAGAAGAGCGAGAGATGAAAAAAGGCCAGCCACATGGGAAAGAGGAAACATCTGAGGTATGAGGCGAATAATAGTGAATGGAGCTCCAAGAGTTTTCATTTGTTGCTATGAAATCCGCCCCGCGGTAACCCCTTTTCATCAGAGCCTTATTCTTTCCTCGCCGGTTTTCTTTTCTTTATTCTTTTAATTTTATTTGTTAATATTGATCACTNCATGCATTTTACTGTTNTTTCATTTACCTATTGTTTTATTATCACTGNATATATGTGTTTAATTGCTCAATACGTATGTTTTAACATTCCTTTATTGTACCAATTATTTTCTTATTATGTGTGAACTTGATTGTTTATATTAAACATTTTTTTTATGTTATAAAAAGTCACAAAAGATATATAATTACAAAAGTTAAAAAATAACAATAATAATAAACTGAATATAGTTTTAGTTTATTTTATTTTTTTGTTTTATACGTTACTTTTCTTTATGTAAATATTATTATTACATTATTGTTTTATTTTAAATACTTAGTCAAGTATAATCTATATTAAAACCTTATAAATATAATTACTATTCTTATAAATTTATTTTCCTCTGATAAAATTACAAAAATAAAAAATAATAAAAATAAAAATATATTTTAAGGGTTAAAGCACATGTGTGATCACACGCATCGTCCTTGTGCTAGAAAACCCTTTTCTTTTTACAAAATTAAATAAAAAATTTATTTTAAGGGTTCTAGCACATGTGTGATCGTACGCATCGTCCTTGTGCTAGAAAATCCTTTCCTTTTTATAAAATTAAATAAAAAATTTATTTTAAGGGTTCTAACACACGTGTGATCGCACGCATCGTCCTTGTGCTAGAAAACCCTTTTTCTTTACAAAATTAAATAAAAAATTTATTTTGAGGGTTCTAGCACATGTGTGATCGCACGCATCGTCCTTGTGTTAGAAAACCCTTTCCTTTTTATAAAGTTAAATATAAAATTTATTTTAAGGATTCTAACACATGTGTGATCGCATGCATCGTCCTTATGCTAGAAACCCCTTTTCCTTTTATAACATTAAATAAAAAATTTTATCTTAAGGGTTCTAGCACACATGTGATCGCACGCACCGTCGTTGTGCTAGGAGACCCTTTCTTCTTTCTTACATAAAAATATTAAATTGCAAAACATATTTTTTCAGACATTTTCCAAACAAATTCTCAAACATTCTTCAAACAATTTACTAGAACTACGTAACCCTGATTTCTCATCTTGAGAATACGTAAGACCAAGGTCAATCCTGTTACCAATAAGGAGTATTGGTAAAACCTGAAGATATGTTTTGATGATGCTGCAACTTATAGATTTTGGATGTAGTAGGAAAATATTTAAAAAGCAACTTGTAGATTTTGAATGTAGTAGGAAAATGTTAAACATTGTAATTTTTATTGGTATAATCAATTATGGTTAAGCTACAATCGATTATGACATGCTTTTGTACTAGAATAATCGATTATCATGAAGCAATAATCGATTATCACAAGTCACACTTGAATAATCGATTATCACTTCATATAATCGATTATCACTTTTTGAAAACTCTTTAACGGACTTGAATAATCGATTATCACTTACAATAATCGATTATTCATGGCAGTTGGGAGCTGACCTTTGGCATTCAATGTACTTGGCTATATATGTGGTTTTGGAGAACTCAGAAAAGAACGTTTTTTGAACTGAGAAAGCTTAGAACACTGTGTGTTAGAGGAACGTTCTTGAGAGCTTTTTGTTCATTGTTCCCTTGCTTGGTCTTGTGAAAGGAGAGACTCGCGTATCGTGTGTCGATAGTNGGAGCAGACTCTCTTCAAGTTAGCAAGGTACTCTGCCTAGTCTTGTGAAAGGAGAAGCTCGCGAATCGTTGGTCGATTTCCGGAGCGGTTCTCTTCAAGTTGGTAGAGTGGTTCTTTTCGTTCTATTCCTGTTCATTTGATTGTAATCTGTTTAAACCATTTTTAGTGGAACTGTTAATCACTATTTGTAGTGATTAACGACTGGACGTAGATTTTGTTGAATCGAACCAGTATAAAAATATCTGTGTGATTTTTCTATTCCCTTCACTTATTTCACTTAACGCACATCAACTGTTTGGTTAATTTTCCGAAAGAAAATTACTTTTGTAAAAAAGGCCAAAATCGTTTCAACTGTGACCTAATACGCTTTACGCTCTTTGTGTTTTAAATCCGCTGCGTTTTACTCTTCGAAAATTACCCCTTTCGATACCTACAAATCCTTGTCGGGCACAAAAATACAAAAAAGAATATTTTGTTTCTTTAAAATATCTTTTTGGGAATACTTAAACATTTTGAAAACCACATCATATTCGCGTATTTAATTACTGCCTTAGGGCAGGCGTTGTAGGGTGCTAATACCTTCCCTACACGTAACCGACTCCCGAACCAGGAATCTGGTTTTTGTACACCAAGTCTTATCATTTTATGGTTTTTTCGTAGTTTTCCAAAATAAACTATGGTGGCGACTCCAAAACTGTTTCTAAACTCGTTTCTTTTTTGGATCGTCGTCCCATCGCGACACCAGTTGCGACAATATGGATAAAGGTTCAAGTTTGAGGTTGTTGGAAGAGTTGAAGAAGAAAAGTTAGGCATTGAGCTAATGTGTTGAATGAAAAGCATGAAAAAGATAGAAAAGATAGAAAAGATGACATGAAAAGAAAAGCTCAATATGAAGAAAAGGGAAAGTTGGGAATGAGTGAGATTGAAAAAAAAAAAAGAGTTTGTGCTTGAATTCTGAATGTTTGAATGACTCTCTTAACTCAAGGATTTTGTGATCTAGAAAAATCAATTTTTCTTGTTAGCCCAACCACATTATAACGGTCTAAAAATAGTTATTTTCATGCTTAAATTTGATATAAAAACACACCCTTTATGGCTTAGAATGAGCTTAAAATCAATTAAAATACTTAGTTGAGTCATGTGAGAGTCAAAAGTTGGTTTTAAAGATATTATGCTTGTTCTTACATTGTTTTGCAGGGTTTTGAGGTGAATTAAAGATGGAAGTGAAGCAAGGTGGACTTAGACTTGTGAAATATGAAGAAAAAGGATGAAAAGAAGAGTCGAGTAAACCGCTCAACGCCTAAATCCAACGTTGAGCGTCCAGTGCGATTAGAGGCAAACCGTTGAGCGCTAAAATAGATCACTAAGCGATTGAACGATTAGAGGCAAACCGTTGAGCGGTTAAATTAGGCGCTGAGCGGTTGTCTGCTGGGCTTGGGTTTAAATTCTGTTATTTTTATGCGTTATAAATAGCCCTAGTGCGATTCAAAACCCTAATCTTTAGCAGAGAGAAATGTCCACAACAGCTCTACACTCCTTGGAGGCGGTTCCTTGGATGCTTAGGCTCCAATCTACCAATTTTAGAGTTTATTCTTTCATTCTTCCATTGTATTTCATCTAGTTCATCATTATTATGGTGAACTAAACCCTGTTAAGAAACAAGTTGGCTTCTTTTTACACCAAGAGGGGGGGGGGTGAATTGGTGTTGATTCAAAATCAAAATCTTTTCGCAATCTTGATATGAAAAATTCAAAGCTTTTGATCTTTCCTTGAAATGCAAGTTATTGAAAATTTAACGCAGCGGAAAAACACAGTTGACTACCTAGCAGATATTGTCGACTGGAAAATAAATAGTGCAGGGATGAGAAAATTCAAACATTGTGTTTATATTGGTTCATCCAACAATGCCTACATTCAGTGTCCTTCCAACCTAGGAAGCAAATGCACTATAATGGTTGTGGTTTTTACAACAAGGAATTTATAGAAGCATCATGCAAAAATATAAATCTCCTCTCTAACCTAAAACTAAATATAGTTGCACACACAAAACCAGAATTACAGCAAGAATCCCCTCTTTTGCAATCTGCACCCACGTCGAACAATCCTTAACGTGTCACCAGCACTCTTCACAGGATGCCAAGCCTATCACAGCAGACTTCACAGGCTATCAAGCCTTCAGTCAAAAACAGGAGTCTTCACAGGATGCCAAGTCTATCAAGATCAAACCAGAAGCACCTTCTCTATGCATATATTGATCAAACAGTAAGAACAATGACTTCTCCTTCTGAATCTCTCTCAAGCAAGATCACCATCGTCTTCTTGGAGAATTCTTGGAGCTTCTAACGAATTCAATCTGAAACAGGAAAATGAAAATGTCAGATCACAAAAGTCATAGAACAATTCGCGTTCTATCTATTTATAGCTTTCTGTTTCATCAGATTGATTCTTAGTCGAATAGCCTACTAATACAGTCGACTGTATTAAAATAGTTATAACAGACAATCAACAGAAAGGCTCCTCAGTCAACAAAATCAAGACTCATTTATTACAGTTGACCAGGTCACACAGTTTTAACTAACTTTTGAAAATATAGCTGTTGGAGTTTGTAGGCTTAACAAAATTTCAAACAGAACAGTAACACAGTCTAATATGTCACAATGTCGACTGACACATGAAAAATCACTTTGAAATTCTTTTCAACTCAAAATCACATATAGCACTTGTTCACAAAATCTATACAAAGATTTTAGCATAGTCGAATCCATTAAGAGTGTATTCGACTGGACTAGAACTTTGTCACAACAATTATAAGTTCAAATGGGGCCTGTGATCTTTTCTTTCAGAAATGTGTAATGATAAAAAACATTTTATCTTACATTTCAATATAAGCATGTTCCACAAATATAACACTCAATCAAACATAGGAACATACAATGTAATTCAATCAAAACATGTTCAACAGATATGACAAACGTTACAGAATAAGAACATGTAATACTGGAACAAATGTACTGTTATTAAGCACTGAGTTGTCATAATCAAAAACCAGTTTGATATAGAGTTTGTGTTGTCAACAATCTCAACAAACCCTTTGTTGTTGGGGAACAATGTAATCTTTTGAAACTCTCTTATATCCAAATTCTTATTTACTTTATATGCTTGCATATGCTTAATTTATCAATTGTTGGGTTCCTTACCTTTGCTTAATGCTTTTATCGTTTAACTCATTCGGTAAATGTTGTTTGTCTTTATTGATACGGAGACATACAGTAATGTCATGAAGTGGGAGGAATTCCTTGATTAAGCTAATACCTCCTAGCGATAGGGGTAGGACGATCAATTGTATTTTGCTTCCGTTTATCATGCATTATTAGTTACTAGGGAAGGCTAGAGATAGCAAGCCAGTAATTAGTAATAGGCTCTATTCTCCAAGAGATTGGGTTTAGGGTAGACCAAGGAAGTTTGTATGACAATATGATAAATAAGCGAATTAAATAAGAAGAGTAGATATAAGAGGGTGGATAAGATGAAATTGTAAACCCCAACAACTCCATTCATCCATAGTTTCTTTTAGCCAATTGATTCATTGCATTTGCATGTTTACTTTTGTTTTTGCATTTAAAAACCAAAATTTAATTCTTTTCTCAAGTCTTATGTGATTGGTTTATATGAAAGTTAAGGCCTAAGAGTCCTTTGGGAAACGATACTTGGACTAAACCATTTTATATTACTTGATAACGATTTGGTACACTTGCCAGGGACTTAAAAAGTTCGTGGCGCCGTTGCTAGGGACTCGTGGTTTAACTTATCTAGTAGTGTAAACTAATTAAATTTGACTTGATTGTATATATTTTGCTTTTGTTTTTGTTTTTATCTTATTTTTATTTTTTATATAAAAGTGCTACTAGGGTTTGTGTTTCTTGTGCATGCAGGAGACTAGACATACTAGAAGCAAGAAAAATACGCAACCTCTTCTCTAAGGCTTAAGTGAAACAAGGGGAAGAAGGAGAGTCAGACGCCCATCTAGGGATTTGTTTCCTTCTCCTGACAGATTATTATCACCTTCACCAGATCATAGAGCAAAGGAGATGGCTGAACAACCTCCTCTAAGATGTACTCTTGTAGACCAATCTAATGCTGTTAGCCCTTTCCACTTTAACAGCATAGCCATGCCTACGGATCATACAACTAACATGGTGATGAATCCAGCGCTTATCCATCTGGTGCAAGGCAACCAATTTCACGGCTTGTCAAATGAAAATCCATATGATCATTTGACGATGTTTAGTGAAATCTGCAACACTGTGAAGATGACGGGTGTACCAGATGAACGAGTAAAGTTTAGCTTGTTTCCATTCTCATGGGGAGGCAACGCTAAGACATGGCTTAATTCCTTTCCTGAAGGAACATTTACTACATGGGAGACTGTGGCAACAAAGTTTGTCAATAAATATTTTCCACAATCCAAAGTTACTCAGGGAAGACTGGAGATTTCATCATTCAAGCAGGGCATGGAGAAAACTCTTGGTCAAGCATGGGATAGGTTCAAAAGCCTATTGAGAAAGACACTAGTCCACGGGTTTGACAAGACAACCCTAGTTCTTGCTTACCTAGGTGGTTTGAACATGTAGTCTAAGATGATGTTGGACGCCTTAGCTGGAGGTGATATCAAACAAAAGACTGAAGATGAAGCTTATGACTTGATTGAGAGTACGACTAATAATGAGCAACAAACATACAATGAAAGGGGCACACCTACACAAAAGAGAGGAGTCTTGCACTTGCCTACAGATGATGCTATGCTAGCCCAAAATCATCTTTTGACTCAAAGTTAGACAACTTGACAAAGATTATCTCACAACTTCCAAAGGAGATTCATATTGTCTCCCAAGCACAACAACTTTGTGATTTCTGTGGTGGTGACCATATCAATGGTCAATGTGCTTTACTTGAGGAGATGCAACAGGAAGCAAACTATATGGGGAGTCAATTCCAGTAGAGGCAGGGGAACTTCAACCAAGGCAATCCTAGCCAAGGTTGGAAGAACCATCCTAGTATTGGGCAACCGCAGAATAACCCATCAGGGCAAACAAGAGGCTTCCGACTGCAGCAACCTTCACCTATGTGGCAGCAAGTTACTCACTTGACAGAGGTTGTCCAAGACCTAAATGCTAGATTTGACAAATTCCTGAAGGTTTATGAGTCTAATCATTCAAGTGACCAAGCTAGCTTCAGATCCTTGGAGATGCAAATTGGTCAGCTATCAAAGAGGGTGGAAACCATTGAGAAGAACCAATTTAGGGCTAATAGTGATGTTAACCCTAAAGAGGAATGCAAAGCTATTGTTACTAGAAGCAAAAGGAAAGCTGAAAGGGAAGTTGTGGAAATTGGGAGTAGTGAAGATGAAGAAGAGGAAAAAGAAATTATTGAGCTAGACAGTGGTGAAGGTGAGGAAGAAGAGGAAGTAAGATTCGGTCACAATGGGCAGATTAGAGAAATTTTTAACCAAGTGACTGTGGTGCCTTTAGTGATCCAACAAATTCCTGCATATTCTAAAAGGATAAAATATTATCTTGGAGATACAACAGATCTTGATGAAGAAGAAGAATAGGAATTTGATATTCAACCTCAAAAGAAGAATTATCCGCCTAAGGTAAAAGATCCAGGTTGTTTGACTCTTTCATGTGTTGTGAATGATGTTGATGTAAGAGGAGCTATGACAGATTTTGGATCTAGCATTAATATGACGCTTAAGCGTTTCTTGAAGAAAATTGGAGGGCTAACATTAAAATCTTCTAATCTTACTATGACGGTGCCAGATGGTTCCACTAAAAAGCCACTTGGTATGGTGGAGAATGTGGTTGTGCGTGTGAAGTAGTTAGAATTCTTAGTGGACTTTATAATAATGGGCATGGAAGATGAGGAGGGGATTCCAATGATTCTTGGAAGACCTTTCATGGCAACCTCAAAGATGCTTATTAGTGTCTATGATGGAAGAATCATGATGAGAGACAAAGAGAATGTGCTGTTACATACTGGCTCTAAAGGAAATAATGTTAGAGTAAAAAAGAGAGCTAGGCATAAAAAGACAAGAAGAGAAGCTGCATGTGAAGATAACTCAACATGTACTGATACTGACAGTTGTAATGTTTTGCAGGTACCTAAAGATGAAGAGGTTGATAAAGGAGGAACAATTCACTCAGAAGATACATCACTTCCACATGGTTCACAGGTAAGATTCAAGAATAGAAAGTGGATTGTGAACAAGATTAAAGAAGATGGAGTGGTGGAGATTAGAAGACCATATACTAAAGCCATCAAAAGAGTGGGTAGAAGGCAACTGATGAGTTGGGTAGATGAAGACCCCAACCAGGATGGGAAGACATGATGATATTTGATTTAATCCCACTAGTTGTAAAACATTTTTAGTTTTAGGTTTAGGGTAGACCAAGAGATTGGGTTTAGGGTACGCCAAGAGATTGGGTTTAGGGTAGACCAAGAAACTTTGCATGACAATATGATAAATAAGCGAATTAAATAAGAAGAGTAGATATAAGAGGGTGGATAAGATGAAATTGTAAACCCCAACAACTTCATTCATCCATAGTTTCTTCTAGCCAATTGATTCACTACATTTGCATGTTTACTTTTGTTTTTGCTTTTAAAAACCAAAATTTAATTCTTTTCTCAAGTCTTATGCAATTGGTTTATATGAAGTTAAGGCCTAAGATGTTGAGATTGTTGACAACACAAAATCTATATCAAACTAGTTTTTGATGATGACAACACAATTCTTAATAACAGTACATGTTACAGTATTACATGTTCTTGTTCTGAAGTGTTTTTCATATCTGTTGAACATGTTTGATTGAATTACAATGTTCCTATGATTGATTGAGTGTTATATTTGTGGAACATGCTTGTATTGAAATGTGAGATAAAATGTTTTTGATTACTGCACATTTTTGAAAGCAAAGATCACAAGCACCTTTATGAACTTATATTTGTTGTGACAAAGTTCTAGTCCAGTCGAACACACTCATAATGGATTCGACTATGCTAAAATCTTTGTACAAATTTTGTGAACCAGTGCTATGTGAGATTTTGAGTTGAAAAGAATTTCAAAGTGTTTTTTTTTTCATCAGTCAGTCGACATTGTGGATTACATATTCGACTGTGTTACTGATCTGTTTGGAATTCTGTTAAGCCTAGACGCTCCAACGGCTATATTTTTCAAAAGTTACTTAAGACTGTGTGACCTGGTCAACTGTAATAAATGTGTATTGATTTTTTTGACTAAGGAGCCTTTGTGTTGACTGTCTGTTATAACTGTTTAATACAGTCGACTGAATTAGTAGGCTATTCGACTGAGAAGCAATATGATAAAACAGAAAATTATAAATAGACAGAACGCGAATTGTTCTGTGACTTTTGTGATCTGACATTTTCATTTTCCTGTTTCAGATTGAATTCTTTGTTTTAAAAGCTCCAAGAATTCTCCAAGAAGACGGTGGTGATCTTGCTTGAGAGAGATTCAAAGGGAGGAGTCATTTGCACATACTGCTTGATCAATATCTACACAAAGAAGGTGCTTCTGTTTGATATGTGATAGGCTTGGCATCCTGTGAAGACTACTGCATTTGATTGAAGGCTTGGCAATTTGTGAAGTCTACTATGATAGGCTTCGCACCCTGTGAAGAGTGTTGGTTACATGTTGAGGATTGTTCGACGTGGGTGCAGATTGCAGAAGAGGGGATTCTTGCTGCAATTCTGGTTTTGTGTGTGCAACTATATTTGGTTTTGGGTTAGAGAGGAGATTTATATTTTTGCGTGGTGCTTCTATAAATTCCTTGTAGTAAAAACCGCAACCATTATAGTGCATTTGCTTCCTGGGTTGAAACGACACTAGATGTAGGCATTGTTGGTCGAAGCAATATAAAAACATATGTTTGATTTTCTCTATCCCTGCACTCTTTATTTCCAATCGACTTTATTTGTTTAGCAGTCAACTGCGTTTTTCCACTGCATTGAATTTTCACCTTGCATTTCAAGAAAAGATTAAAAGCTTTGAATTTTCATACCAAGATTGCGAAAAGATTTTGATTTTGAACTAACACCAATTCACACCCCCCCTCTTGGTGTAAAACGAAGCCTACCTATTTCCTAACAATTGGCACCAGAGTTGGTTTTGATAAGATATTTGAAAATTCAGTCGACTGATTTTTATATTTATTTGAATGTAAAACCTAGGGATGGCTTCAAATTTTTAAACTTTTGGTGAAGATGATTCAACAAACAGACCACCTCTGTTTACTGGTGAAAATTACCCTTTTTGGAAAATTCGCATGCAGATCTTTCTTGAATCGCAAGACAAAGGAATTTTGGATGCCACTATAAATGGACCATATGTGCCTACAAAAATTGTTGATAGTGAAACTGTTTTGAAACCTTTTACTGAGTGGACTGTTGATGAAAATAGAAAAGCTCAGTATAATGTTAAAACTAGAAATATTATTGCCTCTACACTAACAATTGATGAATTTTTCAGGATATCCCAATGCAAGTCTGCAAAGGAAATGTGGGATGTTCTAGAGTTAACACATGAAGGCACGGATGAAGTCAAGAGAGCTAGGAAGAATTTGTTGATACAAGAGTATGAATTGTTCAGAATGAAAGTTGGTGAAAGCATCTATGATGTCCAGAAACGATTCACTCATATTGTAAATCACCTGATGGCTCTTGGCAAAGTCTTTGACAAAGAAGAGATTGACATCAAGATTCTGAAAAGCCTGAACAGGAATTGGCAACCAAAAGTCACTATAATCTTTGAATCCAAAGATCTTACAACTATGAATATGGCTACCTTGTTTGGCAAGTTACGGGAACATGAGTTAGAACTTGGTAGACTGAAGGATGAAGAGGAGATTGAAGAAAAGAAGTCCATAGCTCTGAAGGATGCAAGCAAGAACATCTCAGAAACAGATATGGACGACACAGAACTGATGAACTTGATGATAAGAAAGTTTAGTCGACTTATGCAAAATGATAGTCAACTGTCTAACCATGCATGTTAAAGCAAAAAGAAGAGCTTCAGAACAAATGTTGTCCAGTGCTATGAATGTGGAGAAGAAGGTCACATCAAGCCTGACTGTCCTGAATTACAGCCAAAGCAGAAAGGAAAGAAAATATTCCCTCAAGGCAGAAATATGAGAAGAAAATGAGCCTACATTGCTTGGGAAAACTCAGGTTTTGAGAAATCAAGTGATGAAGATTCTGATCAAGAAGAGGAATCAAATTTGTGCTATATGACAGGTGTAACATGGGACGACTATGATACTGATGCAGACATATCAAATGAACCAGTAGAAGTCAAATATGATCTGCTTCAAGATGCTTTCAAAGAGTTACTTGCTGAAGCCATGCGACTGCAATACAAGGTAAATCGACTGAGCTCTAAAAGAAGAGACTTTGAAAATAGAATTAAAGACCTTGTTGCTGAAAATGAGAAATTGGAAAAAGAGTTGAATGAAGCTTTGTTATCTGCTAGGAATATTGAAATTAAAACTGTTACTATTGAAAAAGCTTATGAAAATTGTACTACACACATTGAAAAGATAAATTACTTGACTAGCAAGCTAGCTAAGTTTACTCAAGCTAGAGACAGTTTAGATGTTGTATTAAATTCATCTGGCAGAATTAAAAATAAACAAGGAATTGGATACAAAGCTTACTCTAACAAAACCAATGTTAGGAAACTTAATCAGTTAAGAAAACCTGCTTGAAATGCATGTTTTTATTGCAATTGTGTTGGACATACTGTTAGAAATTGTTATTATAGAAATGTTGTTGTTATTCAAGGATTATGTGTATGGATACCAAAGGAACATGTAACAAGAACTAACAATCAAGGACCCAAAGTCAAATGGGTACCAACAACCAAAACTTAATTGTTTTGCAGGATATACAACTGATGCAGAATTGTTCTCAAGGATGAATTAACTATGGAACATATAAAACACCTTGAGTGTCTACAACTACTAAATCTGTATCTATTTGCTGCATCATGCATATATTGATTAATTGTTGCTGTATGATTGTTTGTGTTGTGTGATTAATGGTTTCATTGATTAAATTTGGTTGAAAATGATTTTTATGAGTCTGAGTCGACTCCAATATTAATTCAATCGACTAAGTCAATTAATGGTAGATTTTTTTTAAGGTTAAAAATTTGAATCAGGGGTCTTATGAAACACTTTAAATGCTTACATTGCTCTAAACCCTGTACTGTGCCTGTTACTCTACAAGCAAATTTCTCTGATAATCCTTAGACTAAGAAGGTGTGTTCTGAAGAGTTGTGATCTCACGATGGCTTCTTCAAACCAAAGCTTAAACAAAGGAAAAAGAAAGGAGGTTGTTGTGTCAAGAAATCTTGATCCTTCAGGATGGATTAATGATGATGAGTCAAGAAGCAAATTTCTGTTGAACCCATAAAAAACAATGGCTTATCCATACTACATCAAGTTTAGAAAGTTCAGAAAAGAGGGATTCAATTTTCCTGAATTACTAGAGTTCCAAGATCTCTTTAGTCTCATCCAAATGAAAGGTGCGTGGTATCCTGACTTGGTGGAAGTATTTTATCACAATCTTAAATTTGAAAATGGCGTCATGAGGTCCAAAGTAAAGGGTGTAAACATTGAGATAGATGATTTCATCTGGACATTGTTCACCGGGCTTGAAGCAAAATGTGCACTCTCACATTTGCCCACCTCTGAACTGAATGCACACTTAAAGAAAAGGGAATTGTACTCAAATTGGAGAAGATATCCTGAAGATGAATCTCTACAAGGAAAGTTTTCCCTTGATGGCTTAAAAAAGGAAGAAAAGATCATTGCTCATATTCTTTCATGGATCATCCTACCTGGGAGAATTGTTCATAATCATCTAACCACTGAAGACATATATCTGATGCATGCTATCATCAATAAAATTCCCACTAACTGGATAGAAGTGATCAAAAATCACATGAGGGTGGCAACTTTCAAGAACTCACCCTATCTTCCATATGCTGTTCTCATTAGCAGGATTCTCTTGGTACAAGGTGTTAGATTAAGTGATGAAAAATCATGCTGCAGTGATTACTTAAATGAGATAAACAACAGTAAACTGAAAGAAATGGGAATGAAAAAGTCTTCCATTGGATGGTTCTATGAAGATGAAACAAGTTTTTCACCTGTGACAAAGTTTGAGATATTTGTGACTGATCAGTTAAAATCCATCAATGAAAACTTGAATGATCAAGAGAGATCTCAAGAGGAAAGCAGTACACCGGACGGATACTCCATTGAATCATCTGACATGGACTAAGGACTATCAGTTGAAATATGCCAGTACTTGTAATAGTGTTGAGTCCTAGATTAGGTCTTTCATTTTGTATAATGGCATATAAAGCCATCTTTTGTTATTTTCTGTGTTTTGTTTTTAATTCCTTGCCTTACATCATCAATGTAATATCTTTTAATCCAAGGTGTCAACACTCAATTTCGTCCGGGTGACTAAATAATAGAACTTGTTTTTATTTTTGTCTTATTTTATTTTTATTTTGTTATTTTTAATTTTTATTTGGTATTTGCTTTAATTTTTTATTAATACGTAGGAGCAATGTCAATCCTTGTCGGGCACAAAAATACAAAAAATATATTTTGTTTCTTTAAAATATCTTTTTGGGAATACTTAAACATTTTGAAAACCACATCATATTCGCGTATTTAATTAAAGGTACTGCCTTAGGGCAGGCGTTGTAGGGTGCTAATACCTTCCCTACACGTAACCAACTCCCGAACCAGGAATCTGGTTTTTGTAGACCAAGTCTTATCATTTTATGGTTTTTCCGTAGTTTTCCAGAATAAACTATGGTGGCGACTCCAAAACTTTTTCTAAACTCGTTTCTTTTTTGGATCGTTGTCCCGTCGTGACACCGATTGCGACAAATGGCGACTCCACGGGAGTCGCCGTCTGTCGCAACCGGAATCGCGACGGGACAGCGATCCAAAAAAGAAAACGGGTTTTGAAAATATTTTTTGAAGTCGCCACCATAGTTTATTCTGGAAAACTACGGAAAAACCATAGAATGATAAAACACAGTCCACGAAAACCAAATATTGGGTTCTGGAGTCGGTTACGTGTAAGGAAGGTATTAACACCCTACAACGCCTGCCTGAAGGTAGTACCTTTAATTAAATACGCGAATAAAGATGTGGTTTGCAAAATGTTTAACTATCCCAAAAAGCAAAATTTTAAAGGAACAAAATATATTTTTTTATTTTTTTGTGCCCGACAAGGATTGACCTTGCTCCTACGTATTCTCAAAATGAGAAATCAGGGTTACGTAGTTCTGGAAAATTGTTTGAAGAATGTTTGAGAATTTGTTTGGAAAATGTCTGAAAAAATATGTTTTGCAATTTAATATTTTTATGTAAGAAAGAAGAAAAGGTCTCCTAGCACAAGGACGATGCGTGCGATAACAGATGTGCTAGAACCCTTAAGATAAAAATTTTTATTTATTTATTTTTATTTAATTTTATAAAAGGAAAAGGGGTTTCTAGCACAAGGATGATGCATGTGATCACACATGTGTTAGAACCCTTAAAATAAATTTTTTATTTAATTTTATAAAAAGGAAAGGGTTTTCTAACACAAGGACGATGCGTGCGATCACACATGTGCTAGAACCCTTAAAATAATTTTTTTTTTTAATTTTGTAAAAGGAAAAGGATTTTCTAGGACAAGGACGATGCGTGCGATCACACATGTGTTAGAACCCTTAAAATAATTTTTTTTATTTAATTTTATAAAAAGGAAAGGATTTTCTAGCACAAGGAAGATGCATGCGATCACACATGTGCTAGAACCCTTAAAATAAATTTTTTATTTAATTTTGTAAAAAGAAAAGGGTTTTCTAGCACAAGGACGATGTGTGCGATCACACATGTGCTCTAACCCTTAAAATATATTTTTATTTTTATTATTTTTTATTTTTGTAATTTTATCATAGGAAAATAAATTTATAAGAATAGTAATAATATTTATAAGGTTTTAATATAGATTATACTTAACTAAGTATTTAAAATAAAAATGTAATAATAATATTTACATAGAGAAAAGTAACGTATAAAACAGAAAATAAAATAGATTAAAACTATATTCAGTTTATTATTA
Organism: Vigna radiata var. radiata; assembly: GCF_000741045.1. Taxonomy (NCBI): domain Eukaryota; kingdom Viridiplantae; phylum Streptophyta; class Magnoliopsida; order Fabales; family Fabaceae; genus Vigna; species Vigna radiata. Next base: position 685,681 of record NW_014542365.1, on the reverse strand, counting down.
TTATTATTATTATTATTATTATTATTATTATTATTTAACTTTTGTAATTATATATCTTTTGTGATTTTTATAACGTAAAAAAATAAATAAATAAAAGTTTAATATAAACAATCAAGTTCACACATAATAAGAAAATAATTGGTACAATAAAGGAATGTTAAAACGTACGTATTGAGCAAATAAACGCATATATGCAGTGATAATAAAACAATAGGTAGATGAAAAAACAGTAAAATGCATGCAGTGATCAATATTAACAAATAAAATTAAAAGAATAAAGAAAAGAAAACCAGCGAGGAAAGAATGAGGCTCTGATGAAAAGGGGTTATCGCGGGGCGGATTTCACAGCAGCAAGTGAAAACTCTTGGAGCTCTGTTTACTATTATTCGCCTCATACCTCAGATGTTTCCTCTTTCCCATGTGGCTGGCCTTTTATCGTCTCTCGCTCTTCTTGAAAAAAACCTGTTTCTTTCCCTAGAAGGCTCTCCTTCTTTTTACTCTATCCCTTTATCTTCTCTTTTCAAAATTGGACTTTTCTCCTTGTTTTTTTTTTCTGTTCCCTTATGCTCTCTTCCCGAAGTTCAATTCTCTTCTTTTTTTTTTCTTGTTTACAAGATGCATATTTATATACACATATTTGTAATCCCCCTCCCTGAGAACCGCCCCCAGCCGCTTAATCCCGGCGTAAGCGAATTTATATACACAAATGTCTGTATATAAATATGCACCTTGTAAACAAGAAAAAGAGGGAAGAGAATTGAACTTCGGGAAGAAAGCATAAGGGAACAAAAAAAAAAGAAGGAGAAAAATCCAATTTCGAAAAGAGAAGATAAAGGGATAGAGTAAAAAGAAGGAGAGCCTTGTAGGGAAAGAAACGGGTTTTTTTCAAGAAGAGCGAGAGACGAAAAAAGGCCAGCCACACGGGAAAGAGGAAACATCTGAGGTATGAGGCGAATAATAGTGAACAGAGTTCCAAGAGTTTTCACTTGCTGTTGTGAAATTCGCCCCGCGGTAACCCCTTTTCATCATAGCCTTATTCTTTCCTCGCCGGTTTTCTTTTCTTTATTCTTTTAATTTTATTTGTTAATATTGATCACTGCATGCATTTTACTGTTTTTTCATTTACCTATTGTTTTATTATCACTGCATATATGCGTTTAATTGCTCAATATGTACGTTTTAACATTCCTTTATTGTACCAATTATTTTCTGATTATGTGTGAACTTGATTGTTTATATTAAACTTTTATTTATTTCCTTTTTTTGTTATAAAAATCAAAAAAGATATATAATTACAAAAATTAAAAAATAATAATAAACTGAATATAGTTTTAATTTATTTTATTTTTTGTTTTATACATTACTTTCCTCTATGTAAATATTATTATTACATTATTGTTTTATTTTAAATACTTAGTTAAGTATAATCTATATTAAAANCTTATAAATATAATTACTATTCTTATAAATTTATTTTCCTATGATAAAATTACAAAAATAAAAAATAATAAAAATAAAAATATATTTTAAGGGTTAAAGCACATGTGTGATCACACGTATCATCCTTATGCTAGAAAACCCTTTTCTTTTTACAAAATTAAATAAAAAATTTATTTTAAGGGTTCTAGCACATGTGTGATCGCACACATCATTCTTGTGCTAGAAAATCCTTTCCTGTTTATAAAATTAAATAAAAAAATTTATTTTAAGGGTTCTAACACATGTGTGATCGCACGCATCATCCTTGTGCCAGAAAACCCTTTTATTTTTACAAAATTAAATAAACAATTCATTTTAAGGGTTCTAGCACATGTGTGATCGCACGCATCGTCCTTGTGTTAGAAAACTCTTTCCTTTTTATAAAATTAAATAAAAAAATTATTTTAAGGGTTCTAACACATGTGTGATTGCATCGTTCTTATGCTAGAAACCCCTTTTCCTTTTATAAAATTAAATAAAAATAAATAAATAAAAAATTTTATCTTAATGGTTCTAGCACACGTGTGATCGCATGCATCGTCCTTGTGCTAGGAGACCTTTTCTTCTTTCTTACATAAAAATATTAAGGCTTAAATGCTTATTTGGTTCCTGTGTTCAGTGATAATTTTCAGTTTAGTATCCAGTTTTAAAAGTGTAGACATCAGGTTCCAAAGTTATCAAAATTGTATAAATTGAGTCCCCTCCGTTAAATGGACAGTAACGAGTTAACTTTAAGCTCACGTGACAAAGAAATTTTCACTTTTTTTTCTCTCTCCAGTGCCTTTTCATGAAATGCCCCTAGCTTTTTCTCTCTTTTCTATGTTTTTTTTTTAAATATTTGTTTCTTCTCTCTTTTTCCTTTGCAACATCTACCTCCCAAATAACCATTGCTCCGGTAAGTTCCCTCCAATGCTCGTCTCACTCGCCTCGCTTGGATCTCTTCTCTAACAACTTCACCGGTCAAATACCTTTCTCCGTCAACAACTTAACCCACCTCTTTTTGGAACACAACGACCTTCAAGTAACGTAGATCTTTGTGGCCCGCTGTTGAAGGCTTGCAACCCTTTTTTTCTGGCTCCGGCGCCGTCTCTCTCCTCCAATTCGACTCCGGCCACGACGCGTAAGAAGTCCAAGAAGCTCTCCACGGGCGCCATTGTCGCAATCGTTGTCAAGTCCGTTCTCATCGCGGCATTGCTGCTGCTGTTGTGCCTCCGCGACGGCAGCCAGCGAAACTACCGAAGCCTGTTACGGCAACATGTGCCATTCCGGTGGAGGCGGGAACGAAGTCTTCGAAGGAGGATATCACCGAGGTTCTGCGGAGGCTGAGAGGAACAAGCTGGTATTCTTTGTTTTATTTGAAGATTTCACTTTTAGGGTTTTATTTAAATTCTTCTCTTTGGGGGGTTTTGTTTTTAACAAAAAAAAAAGACGATGTCTGATTTTAATTGAAGCCTCAGATTCAGCCGGAACCTGAATCAAGCTTGCCAACTGCAGTGAATGGATCTTGTAGGCCTTACAGTATTGCAGACACATCCTAAGATTGATCTCAAAGCCTCTATTAGTTGTTGAAACTTCTGAGGACCTCCATCCACCAAAATACAGATTTTTTGGTCAAATAAATACTCTGTAATTTTGTAATTTGTTTTTCCTTGTATGGTTTAGTTGTGTTGGATACCTAGTCAAATGGGGCAAAGTGAGGGCAAATAACCTGCACTCTATGTGTCTGTGAATATGCCAATGTATATTTTACCAACATGGAGCCAACATTCATTTTATGGTTTCAACCTTATTATATGTGATGCTGTAGTATTTTGCAGAAAAGTAGTCTTAAAGGGTGGCTGATAAGTATTTTAACACAATTTTATTAGTTTTGTTGCTGTTATTGCCATGAAGTTTTGTTGCAATAGCATGGGGTGCTTTCTAAGTTGATAATGGAGGTAGGTTTTGCAGGAAAAGCATCTAATAAAGATATAAAAAAAAAACGTTGGGGCATTTCAGGAAAAGGCAGAGGAGAGAGAAAAAAAAGGCAGATTCCTTTGCCACGTAAGTTCAAAGTTAACTCTGTTATTGTCCATTTAATGGAGGGGACTCAATTTATACAATTTTGAAAATTTTGGGACCTAATGTCTACACTTTTAAAATCAGGTACTAAATTGAAAATTATCACTCAACACAGGGACCAAATAAGCATTTAAGCCAAATATTAAATTGCAAAACATATTTTTTCAAACATTTTCCAAACAAATTCTCAAACATTCTTCAAACAATTTACTAGAACTACGTAACCCTGATTTCTCACTTTGAGAATACATAGGAGAAAGGTCCATCCTTGTCGAGCACAAAAAAAATAAAAAAATATATTGTCTCTTTATAATGTCTTTTTTGGGGATAGTTAAACATTTTGAAAACCACATCAAAGTCGCATATTTAATTAAAGGTACTACCTTCGGGCATGCGTTGTAGGGTGCTAATACCTTCCCTACACGTAACCGACTCCCGAACCCAATCTTTGGTTTTTGTGGACCGTGCTTTATCATTCTATGGTTTTTCCGTAGTTTTCCAGAATAAACTATGGTGGCGACTCCAAAACATTTTTCTAAACTTGTTTTCTTTTTGGAT